>NC_056744.1:1459322667-1459545167 GCF_019279795.1 Protopterus annectens | reverse complement strand
AGAAACTATGGTTCCTAATAACAATTCCATTAGGTATTTCCCAAAGACATGGATAGGTGGAAGGTGGGAGGGAAGTTGAAGAAGAAAGAAAATGGTGAACACAGATGGAACGTTGTGGTGAGTACATAACTTTTTTATCTGATGGTGTCATTTTCATTCATTCCTCAATGAATGGGATAGAGTCCCCAGCTACGATTAACTTGGGTGGCCCTCATGGAAGGATGTTCCAGAGCACTGCAGAACCAAACGATGCTCTGCTCCTGGAGGTGATATCTAATTTGTACTGAGAAATAAAAGTATGAGCATTGGACCAAGCGGCAGCTGCACAAACATCATCAATGGAAGTTCAGGCCCAAAAAGCAGCTGGCCTGGTTGAATGAGCTTTTGGGTGTCTTGGTAAAGTTAGACCTCTCAAGGAATAAACAAAGGAAATGCAATCTGTTATCCATTTAGCTAGAGTAGTTTTTGAAACTGATTTTCCCATCTTGTTATTGGAAAAGGAGACAAACAATTGATCAGTTTTCTAAATTCCTTTGTCGTATGAAGATAAAAATGAAGTCGCCTATGGACACCTAAGAGATGAAAGGTATATTCTCCTCTATTGTAAAAATCTGGAAAGAAAACTGGTAGATTGATGGCTTGATTGATGTTTGATTCAGAGGCCAGTTTTGGTAGAAAGGAAGGATTAATGCACAGGGTAATTTTTTCCTTATGAAAAATTAAATATGTCGGTTTCACAGATAGTGCTTGGAGTTCTGACAGTCATTTTGCTGAAGTGATAGCCACCAAAAAGACAGTTTTCCAAGACAGAAACTTAAGATCTATTTTTAGCTGAAGGCTCAAATGTTGGGTGTACCAAAACTTGTAACATCAAAATAAATCCCGAGGTGGAGTGGGATCTCGAATTGGTCTAAGCAAAAATGTACCTTTTTAGGAAAGCCTTACATAACTTAGTTGAGACTAAAGGAGAAACATTGTCTCTAATGTGGTATTTGGAGATGGGTGCCAGCTG
The DNA here is from genome assembly GCF_019279795.1 of Protopterus annectens. Classification (NCBI taxonomy): domain Eukaryota; kingdom Metazoa; phylum Chordata; order Ceratodontiformes; family Protopteridae; genus Protopterus; species Protopterus annectens. Next base: position 1,459,544,155 of record NC_056744.1, on the reverse strand, counting down.
CACTTTAATGGTGTTGAAACTCACCCCAATCTGAAAAATGCAGGTGAGAAAATTTAAAATAGCAAGAAGAGGAGCAGTGTAAGATCTGAGTCCCTCTGACTAGCCCACAAAGAAAACCTTTTCCATATGCTCTTATAAATCTTACTGGTTGACGGTTTGTGGAAAGAGAAAAGAATTTGATGAGCTGGGGAGGACAACCTAGAATTTCTAGCCATCACTGGAACTGGAGAAACCATGCGGTCAATTGGAGGCCCGTAATGTCTGGATGAATCATGCCTGTGTGGTATGACAGGAGATCTGGAGTGGGATCCAGTGTCCAAAGCAGACTTACTAGGTGAGACCATAGGAAGGAAAACCATATCTGCTGAGGTCAGTAGGGGGCAATGAAGATTATTTTGATCTTCAACTGATGCACTTTCTGAATAAACTTGGATATTAGAGGCAGGACAGGGTAAGCATAAAGCAGAGCGGAGGGCAAATTTGGACTACAGCATCTCTCTGTGACTGTCCCTGGTGCAGAATTAGGGAAAATAACCTGCTGCATTTGTTGTTGAGGAGAGGGGTGAATAGGTTGCAGCACAGTAGACTCCATTTTTGGAAGATCATATTTGACACTGACTGATTGAAAAACCACTTGTGAGGCATCAGGATGGTCCTGCTGAGCTAGTCGTCTAATTTGTTGGATTTTCCTGGTATATGCTTTGCTAAAAGCAGTTGGAGGAGATCACCTATTGCCAAATCCTCATTGGCACAGGGGATAAGATCTGATTCCTCCTTGTTTGTTGATGTATCAGACTACTGACATGTTGCCTGTCTGAATACCAATAGTTCCTAGTGGAAGAGTGTACTGAAAGGCCTGCAATGCTAGAAGCTCTGCTCTCATCTCTAGAACATTTATATGCAAATTGGTGTCTTCTTAGGACCACATGTCTTGAACTGTCTATCCCAAGTAGTGCCCCCCCCCCCACTCCAATTGTGAAACATTCATGGTCATTGTAAAGTTTGGGGGAGGAAGGATAAATGGGCACCTTTGACAAATCTCTTTGGATTGTATCCACCACAATATGGATTTTCTGCAAACTTCAGACAATTTTATTGGCTGCCATAGAGATTGTCAATGGAAATACCATTGCACTGCTAGGGACCTTTGAAGAATTCTCATATGGAGATGAGCAGTGGGTATTAAAGTTATTGCAGCAGCCATTGATCCTGGGGCTTTGAGTACTATTCTTACTGGGGAAGAAAGATGAGAAATAACCTGGTTGACATGCAATTTCAAAGTAAGAATTCTGTTTTGAGGCAGAAGAGCTAGGCAGTTGACTGTGTTTAGATTAACTGCTATAAACTCCAAGATCTGAACTGGTTGAGGTTGTAACTTTGCCAGATTTAGTGTCATCTCCAGAGACTGAGATACATGGAGTAGCTAATCTCTGGCCTTTTTCAAAAGATGCCTGGTCATTGCAGTAAAGAGCCAGTTGTCTAAATAAGGAAACACTTTGATTCCGTGCAGTCTTAGATGAGCTCCTACCACTGCCATGCATTTGTGAATACCCTGGGGCTGTGGTTAGACTGAATGGCAGGGATCTGAATTGGTAATAACTGGCTCCAAGCCAGAAGAGTAGATATCTTCAAGAGTGGCTGCTCAATTTGATGATAGTACTCGTCTTGAAGATCTAGAGAGCACATCCATTCGTCTTTCTGAAGGAGAGGTAGAATGGACTGAACTATGACTATCCAGAATTTAGAGTTCTTTACAAACTGGTTTAGATAACTGGGATCCAAAATGGGTCTCAAGTCCCCTATTTTTTTTGGAACTAGAAAGAATATTGAGTAAAATTTGCATACTCTTTAGTCTGGGAGGACCTCTTGGATGACTCTTTTGTCCAGCAGCTTTTGAATCTTTAGAACTGCTAACTCCCTTTGATTGGATGGAACATCAGGGAGACATTTTCTTCTCCTGTGGAGAACTTGTAAAAAGGGAATGAAATATCCTCTGGATATGATCCTTTGCACCCATAAATCTTTTGTGATGGCTATACAGGTTTTTAGGTGCAAGAAAAAATGCCCCCTGACTGCCTCTTGAAATGGACAGGTGGGTAACCTTTCAGAAGTGCTGAAAGCGTCTGTCCAAGAAAGAATCTTGAAACTCTTGATTCTGTGGACCCCTCTACCCAAAGGTGCTGCCTTCTATTGTAGTTATTTCTCCCTCTGCCTCTAGGGGAAAATTCTCTGCATGGCTGTTGGAAAGGTCCTTGAAATTAATGGAGCCACATCTTTTTACCACTGCGTTGAATCCTGGAAAAGGGTCTCTGCGGGGTAGAAAAGCAAATTGCCATGGCTGAAAAGGTCTTTCCATCCTTCTCACTGCAGGAGAGTTTCTCTTTAACTGTTGGCCCAAACAAGGAAGATCCATCAAAGGGAGCATTGATGAATGATGCCTTAAGGGGTTCTGTGAAATTGCACAACCGTATCCAGTAATGACTCCTAATGGCTATATCTGAACTGGCAGCCCATGAAGAAACTTCAGCTACATGCGATATTAACCTCATGAATGGGTTAGTAATGGATTGTAGGGTGGCCAATCATGAAGAAAAGCCTTCTGTTCCTCTGTAGACATCGACCCAGGAGTAGTGTTAGAGAGTTATTTGACTAAGTCCCTCTGTAACCCATTTAAATGAGCCAAATAATTCAGTGACTGTAAAGCAAAAGTTGCTGATGCATACACTTGCCAACTAAATCTGTCCAATGCCATAGACTCCCAGTTAGGGGGATGGACAGATGAGCTCTATTCAGCCAACTCCTTATTAGTAGCTGCTGCAACAACCATGGCATCTACCAGAATACCCTTTGTCCAGCGTTGTCTGTGTGAAGGAACACTCAAAATCTTGTCCGGAGGTTTGGGGATCAGTTCTACAGAGTCCATTTTATTTCCATGTTCTATGGGAGACAAGGTCTAGTAGCTTGTCCGCAGGCAGGTTAACCCACGACATAGAAGGTTCAGACCCAAAGGTTTCCAAGAACACTGATTCCTCCTGGGAAGGGGTTTGGGAAGACCAACCACCTTTCTGGTAAAGGATCTCTAAGATGCCTCCAAATGAGACATCCTCAGGTGGAGATCTGGGGACCATTCCCCTTCATCAAAATTGGTGTCTTCTGTGAGGGATTCCTGAGGGGAATCCAAGTGCTTCCTCTTGCACACCTTCTTTCAAGGAACCTCTTCAGTGGGATGTTCAGGGGAGGTGTCAGAAAACATTGGCGGTTCAATGGTGTGAACTACTTGGAAGTTCATTGGACTGGCTGTCCCTGAGGAGTAGCATGAGAAGACTCAGACACAGGATCCAAAGAGGGAATGGGGCAATAGATCCAAAGAAGGGAGACTCGACACCACTCTGGGATGTAAGAATACCCTCTCCACCACCTCAAATGTAGAGGGACCAGGAGAAGCCAAGGACAATCCCCCCAGAGCTGAGGCTCTCAGATCAGACAGCTGCCTGGCCTCAAAAATCTTCCATTCCAAGGGAAGAGTCAGAGCTGAGCTATCCAGTGTCAAAGCTCCAACAGGAAGCAATGGCTACAAAACTTCAGAGTCAAAGTCAACCCCTCAGATCTGATGCCACTGCTTTTGGCTCCGAGAGCCATTGTACTCCAATGGGGTTGGAGCCAATCAAATCAGGAAAGTTACTGGAGTAGAAGATAAAATAATCTTTGGATGTGACAGTTCGACTTTTGGTGTCTGAGATCCAAGGACTCCAAAATGGCTGGTTGGATCAGAGAAGGAACAAGAACATGCTGGAAAGAAGGTTGAAGGCTCACGTATCCGATGGGAGATGGACCTGGCTGGAACCCTATCTGGATCTGTGTTCTGAGGAATTTTCTCAACACCCTGTCCACCTCTGACTTGGAAAGACTTCAAAAAGACCTAATGGAAGAGGATGTGGAAGGTGACCTTGACAACTTCTTTGGGGTTTCTTGTAAAAAAGGGGACCTTAGTCTTGTGTATATTGGCTCTGGAAAAAGCCTAGGAGCATGGGGTCAAGGAGATGTGATGGCAGTTGGTGTCAGATCCAAAGGCTATGAATCCGAGGTCTTATAAGCCTTCTTAGGAGGCTGTGAAGAAGATGTGGACTGAGTTGACTGGGCAGGTGAGCATTTATGGTGCTCCCTGGGCTCCTTCAATTTTTGAGAGGGGGTTTGAACCCCTGAAGAAGTGCCTGCAGAGGAAGCTGAAGCCAGAAGAAGGGCTTTTAAAATTAACTTATTCCTCCTATCACTAATCATGCTAATGTTAAAGGACATGCAAATAGAACTAGGCGTGTCCAAATGTGTTGGGCCCAAACAATAAACACACTCCCTGTGAGCATCAGAATTGGAGATCTTATTCCCATGGGAAATGCATTTCTTAAATCCAGTTGGCTTATCATCCATACTGAAAAAAACAAGCCAACGAATGGAGAAAAAGAGTTTTCTTTTTAGAAGGGAAGATAAATGCTAACTACCAACAATGATATAGCAAGAAATTACCTAAAGGTAAAAGATAGAAATGAACTACCAACAATGGTAGTACAGAATCACCAAATAAAAGAAAGATTGTTGGTGGTAATGGAGATAGCCTTCGAATACTAAGTAAAAGCAAAGTATATAGGAGAAAATAATAAACTGTTCACTCACTATAACCCAAAAGGAGCTTGTGCAATAACAATCATAACCAAGCTTGAAGAGCGGCAAATAAAATTTGAGGTAATACAGTGATCAGGGGTATTATGGGTAAGGGAGGCACTTGTGAGTCTGATCCTAGAATCTAAAGAAAGTGGCTGAGTCAGATCTGACATTCGATCTGAATCCATTCATTGAGGAATGAATGAAAATAACATCAGATACAAGGGAGACCAAACTTATAAAAATGAAGACAGACCAATAGGATGAGGAGAACCCCAGTGACACCTCAAAGGATAGCTGGAACACAAGAAGACAGCAGGGCAACACATACCAACCCCACAGATTCTGAGGCAAGGGAAGCAGACAAAAGCAGATGGGCACCTACCACCCTCTTCCTAGACTGGTCATCTAAGTGAAGTGCAAAGTAAAACAGCCCCTGATCACCAAGAACCACTATAAAGGCCACACAGCACAGGAAGGGAGAGCAGTTTGCACAATTTTTAAGATGCCATTGCACACCTGAGGAGGAAGCAAGAACTACAACAGGACAGGTAGCCACAGGACAGCAGGTCCGGATGATCACACAGGCAGCAGACACCCCTCCAGGGCCATTGAGACAAATTTGAACATCACCCTCCTCCCACACCAAGGACCAATAACACCCTTGACTATCAAAGTCCCTCCAACAAAATTATCATCAGACAGACAGGACATGGCACGGCAAATGGGACCTGAAATAACTGTGGCACCCCCCACAAGATGACCACACATATGAACTCAGAACCAACCATTTAAGATCTGGAGCCTATTGGTAAAGCCTCTCACATCACAAGATGAAAAGGTACAGAGCAAAGGCCTTACTTTCATCCTTCATTGAAGGAGCAAGGTAGTCAACACCATTACAGACTTAAATCTTTTTATTGGGAAACTTAACCTCCAGGTCTTCTTTAAGGAAAAAGAAGACAATCACCTCAATGAGGACTCAGACACTGGGTGCAGTAGTCACATCAGATGGAATAAACCCAACATTCTCTGCCTCCCTCCCCATTCGGTCCTAGCTGACTTTGAATCCAAATGCAAAGCAGACATCAGAAACATGTTAAAAAACAGACCAAATAAACCTACTCAATATGGACAAACAGGAAATTATGGCAGTAGTACAACTCAGCAAAAACAGAACAAGGAAAATTTTGAAGTCTGACAAAGGAGGGGAATCATAGTATCAACACCCACAGCTATAAAAAAATCAAGATATTGTCTATGCTCAACAATGTAGTATATTACAACCTCACAGAATTGGGTGGTATAAAAACAGCCTATGAGGAACTCTACATAGAACTGAACCACCTGAATGAAGAAGGTCTTATCAACAACAGACTTTTGGAATTTCTGATGGTCCCCTACTCCAGATTTCCCCAGTTTTTCAGTATCCTCAAACCACACAAGAGCATTCAAAACACTCCCTAAATACCAGTGGTTGCGAGTGGAGGATCCATTACTGAGCCTATATTAATCTATCTTGAAGTACAAATTAAGCCCCTAGCCAAACAGAACAGATAATTTGATCTGGACTTCATGGACTTTTTAAATAAAATCAAAGACATAAGAGTCAGAATCAATGTGACATTAGTAACTATAGACAGCAAACATCTGTATGCAGTCCTTCCCCATGACTACTGTGTCTTTCATCTCCCAAGCCCCTACTTACATTTATCAAGGGTACCAGAACTTGTCAAAGATTTGGGATGCATGGCTAGGCTTAAAAAGGCCCTTGTGGTCATTAGCCTAGTAAACACCTATGAACCTAGCAGTCACCCAGGCCTACAACAAAATGTGGGAAGCCCCCTCCCAGGCAAAATAGAAACACACAACAGTTTACTTAAGGTCTTCCTCAACAACAATTTCTTTATGTTCAGACCAAGATATTTCAAGCAGACAATGAGAATAGCCATAGAAACAACCATGGCTCCTAGCTTAGCAAACACAGCAATGGGCAAATGGGAAGAATAGTTTATGTTCATCTCACCTTTTTCTGCAGCAATCAGCTGCTATCTTCGATTTATAGAAGACATCTTCATCATCTGGAAGGGTGGTGACTCAGAACTCCAAGGTTTCTACAGAAAAATCATTCAATCTATCATTTTCCTGAAGTTCATTACCCAATACAGCAAGGAAAAGGTAAACTCCTTAGACCTATCCATCTGCAAAGACCCCAACACCTGTCAACTTTTTTAAACAATGAACACCTTTATTAAATGATCACTTATGACGTAGGCAATCATACATTTATATAAGTGAAAACAAACCATGTTGACATAATCTTAGTTGCAAGCATTTTTACATCACAAACCATATTGACATAATTTTAGTTGCAAGCATTATATATTACATAATCTACCCACTGATTGTCAGTCAAACATTACATAGCTAATTCAAGTCCTGGCCTCCTTTAAACCTTATTCCTCCCCTGTATGTATAATTCCCACAATTCCCATTTTTCCTGTGTAATTTGCTCCTACTCTTTTCTAAAGATCCCAATTCTAGTTGTTTTATCTCTGTTACATATTCACTACTTCTAGTACAGTTGGTTTAGACTTTGATTTCCATTTTCTAGTAATTGCTTTTTTGACAGCCAGCATAATTAGATTCAGCAAGGCCTTACTATGTCTAGGCAATTCATAACTCAGAAAAATTATTGTTCTAGTTACACCAATTTGCTCACTCAGTATCTCTGATAGGGTTGTCTGCAAGGAATCTTTAAAGTCTGCTACCTCATTACATTTCCAGAAAATATGTTCCCAATTATCTCTTTCTTTCACATCACACCTCCAACATTTGCTGTCTACCTGAGGAAAAATATTTGGTGTCTACTTGGGGTATAAACATATCTATGTAAACATTTCCAAGCAAAAATCCTAAATCTTCTAGACTTTGTTGCATATTTGAGAGACAAACATATATTTCCCCATTATTTTTTTGTGAATTACTTATCCATTCTCTCTTCCCAATTTTTTTAACCTCCTCTGATTGATTCTTATAGTTATCATGCAATATTTTATGTGTTCTACTAATTATTCTTTTTAACAGAAGCTTCTATTCTAGATTCTACAAAAACTCTAATAGTGCTGGTTTTCATTTAGGACTCCCTATTTCTTTCTCTTTGGCTATATTCTGATATCAATCTTTAATAGGGAAGGTAATCTCTAACATGCAGTCCAACTGAATTCTTGTATTCTTCCCACTCCATTACATTTCTCTCTCAAGGTCTTTGCTCCAAATACCTTCATTGCTTTGCCAGTTTACTCCAATAAATTCCAGCTCCTCTTGCCTATTGTCTGTATCCCTAATTGTGGTCATCCCTATCAGCAGAATCTCCCTTCTCCATTCCCATGTTCTTACAGGTTCATAGATTCATACTAGGCTATCTACCCTTGTGGGCCTCTTTAATCCTAGCCAATTACCCTATATGAGAATCAAACCTTGCACCTTGTGTCTACAAGGTAAATACCTTAATCATTATGCCAATCTCCCACATTCTGCTATTTTATGAATGTGATATTCTGTATGATAATTGTTATTCTCCTTAAAGGTCTGCATCCAAAATACCAGTCTGTTCTTGTTTCTTAAGCCCCCCGTTTCATCATAATACCTTTCCACTTTGAATTATAGGTTTCTGCTTGTGCTATGTATGAGAGCCTTAACTGTGTAGCACTGAAATACTGCTTCAAATTGGATAATCCCAATCTGCCTTGTTCTATTGGAAGAATCAACTTATCCCACCTGACTCCTGCCATCTTCCCCTCCCAGATAAAATCATTCAGCTCTTTATTAATTGCTATCCACAACTTCTCCTCTGGTTGATAAAAATATGCATGGCCTGTTCATAAAAATAAAAGGACTAAAGCATTTTAACTGCTTGTATCTTGCTGTCCATATCCATATAACAGAGCTTCCAATTTCTCAGTTTTTATATTAGTTTTGTTTAGTCTCTTCCCACATATCCTTAGCTGCCACACCAGAATTATTTCTAATCCATACTTCTAAAAACTTCATTTTATCATGTCCCCATAAATATGGTTATTACTGAACCAGTTTGTGTGTGGGTACATAATTTACCGCTATTGCCTTTGTTTTAGCTTCATTAGTTTTGTATTCCAAACAGATCTGAAACTGTCTCAAAATGTTCCACAACACTATAATGTCCTTCTCTAGTTTTATCAGGTAGAAATTAATATCATCTGTAAATAGCGCCAGCTTTTCTTGACTACCACACCACCAGTTCTATCCTTGAATTTGTCAGTCCCTTATTTTCTTTGCCAATTGTTCTAAACATAATGCAAATAACAAAGGGGAAAGAGGACACCCCTGCCTGGTTCCTCTGTTCAAGCAGAAATTATCAGAGAAGAACCCACCCACTTTAATTTTCACCTCCAATCACTCATATAGCTTACTAATAAACCTTATAATTTTATCAAGGAATGCAAATACTTCCATTGCCCTACTCATAAAGTTCCAGCTTACTCTGTCAAATACTTCTCTACATCAAGACCCACCAACAACAGTGGTATTTTTTTACATTCTGCTTCTCTCTGGATCATCAATGTTCTGTTAATGTTGTTGAATGTTTGCTTCCCCTCCACAAAGCCACATTGTTCCATATCTATTAATTTTAGCATCAGATGTGCTATTCTTTTAGCCATTATAGACATAAACACTTCATAATCATGATTTATTATTAAACTGAGCCTGTATGAAGTCGGATTTGATGGATCTTTACCCTCTTTCAGTATTACAGCTACCACTGCTTTCTTCCAGGATGTTGATACTTCTCCTTCTCTTAAAATACTGTTAAACAAAATCTTCCATATTTTTGTCAGCTTTTCCCCTCCTAGCTTCCAAACTTCCACAGGAATACCATCTGTTCATAGGGACTTTTCTGTAGATTGGTTATACATCACTGTTTTTATCTCATCTCCTTCTATCCTGACTGTTAGTAATTAAGCCTTGTCTACCCCTAACCTTGTCATATTTAATTCTTCCATAAACATTTCCATTTGTACCATTTCTTGATTTACATATTTATCTGCTTTATACAGACTTTCATAGAATTTCTGAAATATTTGTAATACTTCTACAGGAACCCTTGTTATCTTCCTTGTTATAGGCTCCCTAAGCTTGGCAACAGCCCTTTCTACTTTCTGTTGCCTAAGTTGATGGGCTAAAATTTTTGTGGTCTAGAGTTATTATCAAAAAACAGTTGCTTAACAGCAATCTTTATAAACTCATGCATATTATCAAGGTAATCTCTTGTTTTCTGTTTAGCATTCTGCAGTTGCTCCTCTTCTTGTTCTATGATCTTCCCCTATTTTGCACTACTTTAACATCTGTCACATCTGTCCCTCTAAATAATCCTTGTTACTTCTTGGCCATATCTCCCTTTCTTTTATTTCCACCCTATTTTTAAACTCCAGTTTAATTTTATCTCACTCCCTAGCTACATTTTCAGAAGACATTTCTGTCTTCTCTAATACTGCCTGAATAATTAAAACTACCCATTCCATAAATTCTTCTCTTTTCCCCATATAGGTGGGAAAGCACCAGTGTGCATCAAGACTTTCAATTAAATGCACATGTTCCTAAGAAATGAAAATTCTTTCTAGTCTAGAACAGTTTTTGTATCTTGGGGAATAATATGTAAATTAACTCCAAACACCTAGTACTGAAATAACATCTTCCATGCCAAATATTTTCATACATTTTTTCAAAAATCTACTCTCCTTTGTTATATTTTTCTCTTCTGGGTCCCCCAGACACATCTTCACTATGGCAAATCAAATTCTAGGACCTGCCTATAAGTAAAATTCCTTGCTGAAAGTTGATTATTTCTCACATAATTTCATTAAGCTCCATTATAGCAGTTTAATCCTTCTCCATTGCCAGTAGCCCTTAATACTACAAATCTGCCACTATTATCTTTTTTATCTTCTTTTATCACTATGGGAGGTCCTCTTGTATTTAATATAAGTACTCCTCTTTGCCTTTGTCCCAGGTATTGTGCCGAATAACCATCTTAAAAACCTTTCTTTATCAAATTCACATGTTCAGTTCTTTCCAAGTGTGTCTGCTGCAGCATAGTTATTTGCACACTTCATTTTAACATAGTTCACTACTCTTTCTTTTTTGTATTTATCTGCGAGGCCACTGATATTTAAAGACATTAAAGAAAGCATCCTTGTACTAAAAAGTTATTATTCCAACTGTTTATGTATAACAGCTTTTTTGTTAAATGTCTAGTTCCAGCTTTTGTGTTACATGCATACACTGTTCGGCATGTTGATCTTTTATACAATTGTTTCTTGTTATATCCATTTGAGCCTATGTCACATCTTACAAAACATTTTGTTTTATTGAAAGCCATCAAACAAACAAAAAAAGAAAACAAACATACCCTCAATATCCCCCTAAACCTATTAACTTAATAATAACACAGAAACTGTGTACATCTTCAAATATTGAAGCTTTACCCTCCTAATATGAACAAATGTTCCAAACTGACAGCCACACTTACAGACTTGAGTTAACCTAAAAGAAAGGTTATCCATGCTAAGAAGCACAGTGCAGCCTGTGCTTCTATTAACTGCTGTCTGGTTTTGTCTTATATTTATAGATCTTCCAGCTGGGAACACACTTTAATGCTTTCAGAGAACATTGCCTCCTAGCCATTTATCTTTATCTGATTATCTCCTGAATATATGAGGACCAGATTCAGAATTGCTATTAAGCATACATTTATTTGCTCGAAAAAAAGCCATATAACATTCAATATTCTTTTTCATTTACTTGCTTTCTCTTAAAATGTGTTACTAGGTCAAGCTAAGAGCCTTAATCCAGTCATTACCCTATGCAAGAATGAGAAAAAGCACACTAATTTTTATTTTGTCATACTCATTTAACCAGGCTTTTGTTCTTTTTTTAACATTGCAGTGCCTACATTTCTTAAAACTGAACAAGGAGAAAGACAGAAGAAGAGTGAAAGGAAAAAAGAGAAAAAAACAGAGCACCTGCTTACATTAGTATCCCCATTACACTTAAAAATAATTGAGAAAACGTTACTTTATAGCATGCATAAAAATCATGCACTATAAAAATAGTACCATTAAGAAAAATGTTGTTTTACTTAACTTTCTCCATCCTCTTCCCCTCTGCTAAGTATTTTTGCGAACATTAATGACATGAAATAGGGCACATGCTTTAGAGTCCCCTACAAGCTTAACAAAGTCCATAAAAGTCCAATATTTCCAGATTTTCTTGTTTTTTCATGTTTCACAAATATAATTATTGCTTTGTAATCCTGCATTTGTTAATCTCAATCTTACTGGTTTTATTTTTGTTCATCTCCCAAAGTGTGTCGCTGCTTCATTTCCAACATATTCTCAATTCTTCTAGTTGACTCTTGTCTTTTTTTTCCTTCTCTCAATCAATTTCCAATGAAACATTGGGAAAGGCTTCACTAGCAGTCTCTCTGTGGTCTTCATTACCAGAACAACAGGAAGCAGAATCTCCTTCTGTTTCACAGCTCACTTTTTGTTGGACAAACTTTTGTATTTCCTCCTTAGCATGCACTTCATCAAAAAATGATTTTGCCCCTCCAGGGAAGAATATTTTGAAGATAGCTGGGTACAGCTGGTTGAATCTTAAGCCTGCATCGCGACGTTTCCTAAACAGTGGAATACATTTATTCCTCTTCTACCTGGTGTACAATGAGTAATCATTCTCCACAAACACTCTGCTGTCTCCCACTTTTAGTAATTTGTTCTTCTGCCACAGTTTTGTCAGAATCACCTCCTTCTGCTGGAAGGATTTCATCTTTACTCTCAAAAGTCTTGGTTGCTTTCTCATAGCCAGGTTTGGAGCATACAAACAATGTGCCCTTTCAGTTAACACCTCCTGCTGTGGAATACCAGTCCAGTTGCTTATTTGTACTTTCATAAAATTAATACATTCTGTTCCTTCCAGCTTCTCTGGTATAGCAGAAAATGTCATTTTTTCCTATGTGCTTTGTCCTCTAATTCTATTATTTTTTAAAACACCTCTTCTTGAGCAGTTACATATTCAGCCAGCCTTTTCTACATTTCTACCTCTGATTTTTGCAGTTTTATTACTTCTTCTGAGTGTGTTTAAAGCATATTTCATTGTTTCAGGTCTTTTGCTATTGATTTTTTTTAAACTCAACTTTATTGATTTCATATCAGAATAAAACAAGTCAAACAACAACCTATATACAAAGGTGCCAGTTCTTCTCAAGTGTACATAAAAGTAAAAAAAAAAAAAAAAAAAAAGTCAATGACTAGAGCAAAATAGGAAAAGTGCACTTAATAAACTACTAAACACCCTGAAGGATATAAATGTGCTATTGATTTGATACACTCCATTAGTGTTTTGTTTATTTTAATCAGGTCCGTCTGCAGTTGTCTTATACTATCCTTTAGGTTACTGGAAGTCATGTCTAGAGCACTTTTTGCTGAAAAGTGGAAGTACTTTTACCAGTCACAGTTTTTTCCTCACCTTCTGTAGCTGATTTTCTTTCAGGTGCTCTGTATTTCTTTTTTCCTGGCATCCAGACATTGTACTTACTAGCCAGTTACTGAAATTTACCTAGAACTACAAATCCACTCGCCTTTTCTGCTAAGTTTCTGTTTTCAGACTGGGAGAGCTAGAATTAAACTGTTACTCAATGTGCAGTCATCTTGGAAGTCCCACAACACCAGTCAGCTTTGGAATAACCTATATAGGAGAACCACAAATGTCAACCTGTTGCTCCACAACAACAGCATGCACCTCAGAGTCACCAAGAAGAATGTAATAAATTCACAGGGAAAGAGAATAGAAAAGACATCCACAAGCCTTCAAGGCTTCCTGAAAAAAATAGCTGAACTTGAAAAGGACTTCCTAGCCAGAGGATATTGTAATAGTCCCTCTCCACAATTTACAACCTATTATGGACCTGAAGAAGGCAGACAACCCTTCCCTCCTTGAACCAGCAAATATACTCCACAGGCAGTAGAGAGACAGGGCCCATGACCACCTTGAGCCAAAATGGGATAGGAGCATGTCCTTAATATTCACCTATGACTATATGGAAATTAGGAAAGCCATCACCAATAACTGGGTAATGATCACAGATAATAGACAGCTGAGAAGAATACTCCCGGCTTTCCCTCTATTCACCCTCAAAAAAGAAAGGAACATCAAAAACTACACTGAATGCAGTAAGGTAGTTGACAGTGCACAGAACAAAGGGACCTACAAGTGTGGACCACTCAGCTGTAACTACTGCCCACTTATGAGCAACACCGATCATTTTAGGTGCCCCAACACAAGCAAAAAGTACAAGAACACCTGTTATGGGAACTGTAATAATGAAATAGTGGTATGCAGGGCAAACGTTGTGAAGGTCCAAGCTTCTATTTAGGCAAAGCGGTGAACAAGCTCAAAAGAAGAATAATCCAGCAAATGACAGAAATTGCAGCTAAGGTTCTGACCCCCTAGCTAAGTACCTGATGGAACATCCTAGCCACAATGAGTTCCTCTTCCACATTCTAGATAAAGTGGACTTGGAAGACCCTGAAGGAAACAAAAATGATATACTCCAGAAAAAAAGAACTACAGTGGCAGATAAGATTGGAAGCATACAAAAAAAACAGGACTGAACACAGCTTGTTCCATCTGCAGTGTCCTAAGTGTAAGGAAACTAAACCGTAAGAGCTTCTACTGACCCCACTTCTTGAACCAGGCATTTGCATTGATGAGCTTATTTTTGCCCAGATAATTTGCTCCTTGATCTGCTTGTTTGTTTTTTTTTTTTTTTTTTAATTTTTATATTCTATAGCATGTGGCACATAATGCATGAGACTCCCATACTTAGGGGGTTAGTGGTGTAAAATTTTACTGAGCACACCTCCTTCATGTCTGCTTTCTGTTTACTGTTTAGGTTTTAGGAACATTTTAAGACAATTCTTAATTTTCTGTGTTATAGAGACTGTCTTGGTACTATTTTTTTTTCTTCAGATCTGACAAAGCTTTTGTTGAAAGTGCAGCAGAGCCAGATTTCCCTCCTTCTGACACAATCTCACTCCCATGAACATGTTAAGTGAAATACCTCTGTAACTATATGAAACAGCCCCACAGCCTGAGATGGGATATGATACCATACCAACCAATTGAAATAGAGCACCCACCTAGGAGACTGGCAAGCTCACACCTGCCGTTTAGAGAAATGAGGAAAGGCCACAACTCAGACTCCACCCACACATCTTGTGAGATTTCTATTTATAAGTGACAGCACTAACAACAGTATTTCTCCAAGCAGTGCTTATCCATCCTGTAAGCAGAACTCAAAATAAAAAAGGATTAAAATCAGAACTGAGGACTGGAGAAATTCTTTCTGTTATTCTCTTTGGCAGATTTTTTTAATTATTTCTCAGCTGTTTTTCCTGTGTCTTGCATCTTTCAAATTATTTTTGATTTGTCCGATTGAGATTGTTTACCTTTATTGTTTGGACTATATGCTCTAGGGCGGACGCGGTGGTGCAGCAGTTAGCATTGTTGCCTCACAGCAAGAGGTTCTCTGGTTCGATCCTTGGCTGAGGTGCCTTCTGTGCAGAGACTGCATGTCCTCCCTGTGGTTGTGTGGGTTTCCTCCAGGTGCTCCGGTTTCCTCCCAAAGACATGTTCTAGGTGGATTGGACACTCCAAATTGGCCCTAGGCATGGGTGCCTTCTGTGGTAGGTTGGGTGCTGGGCTAGCAACTTGACACTGTAAAATCTTCACTGCCAATCATGAGCGAATAGGTGATCCGCTGTGGTGACCCCTAACCGGGAAAAGCCAAAAGAAGACGTTTGGACTATATGCTCTCTAGCTGGTCAACATCACTGATACCCTAAAACATAGCAGAAATAACTTAGATCAGTCAATTTAAAAAAAAAATCCTTAACCTGAAGAACTTTTTAAACTAGCATAGAGGTATTAGGGATCATTCTTGGAAGACTTTGGCTGTCAGTCTTGGATCACTCTTTGCAGTGCCCTGTGCAGTGGTCCAAGTTGGACTGAGCTGTACCCTGACCACAACCGGTGGTTCTAGCAGTTTTTTTTTTCTTTTACAGAGCGAGAGAGATGTGTGTGTATGAGTGCATACATGTATATGTGTGTTTATGCTTATGTGTGTGCGTGTGTATGTATGTATGTATGTATGTATATATATATATATATATATATATGTGTGTGTGTGTGTGTGTGTGTGTGTGTGTGTGTGTGTGTGTGTGTGTATATATATATATATAGAGAGAGAGAGTGGGCATGGAGCTCTATGATTATGCTCAGATATCTGGTAAAAGGCAAACCAGTTAAGTGCTTCTATAGTGCGAGTCCCAATCTTTACAAATGTTAACCACCCCCTGCTTTAGTTGTTAAGATCGGATATCATGCTAGGTCTAAACTTGTTAGCACTGACCAACAAACAATAATAATAGAGTGAAAAAACAGATTTGTTTTTGCCTGCTGTCTGTGCCAGTAAAGTGTCCCTGACTTTTTATAGGATAAAACAATCTCTTACACTGTCTTTCTGACAGTGCTTGCTAGGTGGTTTATGGCTCTGAAAGCTAGCCAAACACTTAGTGATTTTTTTTCCTGTAACCAGTAGTACATGGAGGAGATAAAGCTCTATATACTACAAAGAATTATTATCAGGTCTCTGATCATAACCCTTTATTATGCATTCTTGACATGGCTGCTAAGATTCACCTCTTCAGCTTTTCTCTCTAGGTGAATTTCTTTGCATACATGTCTCGAACGCATAATAAGCTAGTTATGATCAGCAATCATAATCCTGTATATTTATAATGTTTATGTATATGTAATAAAGTCAGCAGTAGCAGTACTCTCACTGTCACATAATCGCTCTATGTACAATATATAAGCAGCTATCACAGTACTTAGCACTGTGACACAACACTAATTGCAGTATGAAGTGTGATGGCAGCAAAGTAGTTAAACTTTGTGGACTGGCAACATTCTTCAGAAATCATTAAAATAAATACCATGCATGTCAACATTAGCATAACAGGAATAGCTAGAAACTGGTACATACAGTTAATAGGAGTCCTAAATAAAGAAAGAAATTGTTCACGTGTACTTTCCATAGTCATATACATCATTACATTTACTGCCAAAATGATTATGCAGCATACAGAGCATGTTCTTGCAGTAATGTGATGAGGGGTAGATGAGCTCAGCTGATTATTATTATGTTTTCTTATGAATTATATTTCAAGCACACAGTGTTACATGCATATTAATAGGTATGTATTTTAATAAATGATCACTAAAGAAATTGTGTGTCACCAAGCTGTTTTGCTTTTCATCTTCATTTTGTAAGATATTCATAACTGTTGAATGAACTGACTCACATCCATTGTAAAGGAATGCCTAGAAACAATGATTACATGCAGGGCCACAAGTGACTATTATGTTGACTGGTTTCAAACCTAATAACACAAACGCAACATAATTATCTTGTTGTAGTTATCACTTCATCTGGTACTGGACATTGTTGCCTTAAAACATTGAAAATGACTGACATGGTGCAAGGGGCTTTTTTGTATGAGGACTCAACTGTAATTTCCTTAGGTAGCAATAAAATGAGATAGTTTGACTTAAACATTGTCAGAGATGCAGAAAGAATCCCACCAGCACATGTAAGTGCGGTTTCCTGAAAGGGTCTGTTTCCATGATGTGAGAAAATGTGACTCAGAGACATGTTAACTGCAGTGGAAAAATCATGTTACTGCCTAAGTTGCATAACTCTGAATCTTCCTTAACTACAGCAAGTGAAAATCAACATTTTCCTGTGGTATTCAACACTGAAGACCCATACATCGTGTTGGTACAGGCAACCTTCTTCATTCACTCTCACAGACACATGCACATAATCACACATGCGCGCGTGCACACACACACACACACACACACACACACACACACACACACACACACACACACACACACACACACGCACGCACACATGCACACAAGCATGCACACATGCACACACACACATGCACACTTATTACTTGTCCCAGAACTGACACTATGTCTCTGATGTACCTTCGTATTTTTTGTCCATGTCCTCATAAATCACAGATTGTTAATCAATAATGCCAGACATTAGAGTTTCATTTTTCTTACTGTTTGTAAAGTGCACTGTGATTCTAGAGTTGTTACTCTAGTAACTTTTTAATTGATTTCACCTAATAGTTGAAACATTCTCCCTGCTATCATTTAGTATTCATCTCTGCTTTGTCTCAAAGCCTTCTCCCACATGCACACCCGTCATCCTTCTCAACTGGCCCTGATTTTACAGAATGTTCCTGCTGTTGCCTTTTATATGTGCCCTGCCCCTTATAACTTATAGACTGTTGCAATCAGTGAATAATGCCAGACATCAGAGTTTCATACTGTGATGATAGGAGGTACTGCCAACCATGCAGGAGAAGTAGGGCAGTGGATGTATGACTTGTGCCAGCACAGCTAGCTGAAATTTGGTAAATAATTATATGTCATCTGTATATCAAACCGATTAGTAGAGATGCTTCTGCTGAAAATGTATTTGTGAGGTTTGCTTGTGTTAAAATGTATTAACAGTGTACCCTGCTGGAATGAAAAGAACTGTACAGGTAGTATTCTAACTGAAATAAATGTATATGTTGCAATAGAGCATATAGGGACAGCAGAGGTAACCTGCTAGCTTACTTAAAAAAAAATAAGGGAAATGTAAATGAGCTGTTAAACTATTAAAAAGTCACCTGACAGTGCTGAATAGGACTGGAGACAGTGTATCTGGAAGAAGCCTTTGTTCGTTAGCTCAGTAAAAAGAGGGGAAGCCCCAGGCACTGCCATAAACATTTAGATATGTATTGTAGCCATATATGCTAAATTCCTGTCTCATCTTCAAACGGGGATACTGTGAGAACCTAGAGTCAGGTGACCAGATGAGGTCATTCTGCAAGCCATCTTGGATATTATATTTTACAGGGAGTAATCTCTGAGTATTGAGTATTCTGTTTTGAGGGACCTGACTAGAAACACTGCTCATGTATTTCATTGTGCCTTTCTCTATCAAGTCATTTATTAGGGAATAGTAATACTCCTAGATTCAGTCAGGAATATAGTGGAACTTAGTTTAAAGATTGTTTTTCTTTATTTCTGTGAGTGTGTCCATCAATGTTATTTTCAATAGTTCCTGTGCTCTGAACTCTGTGGTTTAATGTGAATATATATCCAGTACTTTCATGCTCTTTATTATTTATTATTAAATATATTTAAAACTTTTATTGTGGTTTGTCGCTTGTAGAAAGTATTTAACCTTTGAGAGTGCTTATATTTATTTGGTGACACTATGTGGGCCACTCCTGAAGGCCTATCTGTCTTGGTTAGCTACTACCATTTTTAGTATCATCAATATTACACAGTACAATTCGACACCCTTTGTTAAGGGATTAGAGTAGCTGATTGTGGAGTGGCTGGTGGCAGTGATAACTACTTTATACTCTGGGCAGAAGGGGGCGCAGCAGGTAAATCTGTGCCAGCCTTTCTCGTGTGTGTGTGTGTGTGTGTGTGTGTGTGTGTGTGTGTGTGTGTGTGTGTGTGTGTGTGTATGTCAGCTACTTGGAGCAGGGGCACAAAGCACTGGGTTTACAGACAGGGTGCTGGAGGAACTGGTTTGGACACTCGGCTGAAGACCTAACCCTGCAGCTGTAGTGGTGGGGAGTCTTATTTGGGACCTGGAAGGAGACAGATATAGAGAAATCCAGACCCCAGGCTCAGTGTGTTCCCTGTGTACTCTTATGGGAAATTGTGCTTGATGCAGAGAGGTCTGGATCTGGAAATACTGAGTATATCCATTTGCATTCCAAGTGCATCTCCCTATCCAGTGTCAGTGGCGAGGATTCAGGCTCCTTGATTACTGGTCCAGAGAGAGGTCATCACACATACTATTATTATTAAATGTAAAAATAGGCTACAAATTCTAAATTCTCTGTTAGTGCAAAGGGCTAAACTATCTTATTACTCTGCTTTTTCAGTAAAAGGTAGGAGGTCCGAAACTCCCTCTTCTCCTTTAATTTTTACTTTAACTCATTCTTTTTCAAAGATGTAAATGAATATGTTACAAGTATCCAAGGTGTTTAGTGTTGATGCAGAGGACTAACATGCAGGTGTGAGCAATGAGAGTACAGGGTTTGAATTGTTTTATGTGCTGTTACAACATGCTATGTAGAATGTCCATGGTGTCTTATGTTCCCTTCCTCCCTTCCACATCTTCTGTGCTGCAAAACTTGTTCTGCTTTTTAAGTGTCTCTAAGGTATGATATAAAAATATCCCTGGTGTCTAGTGTTCCTGACCTGCAGTATTGCAGGATTTCCTTGTTAGTCTATGGAAGTGTGAAGGTGTGACAGCCCCACACACATACACACTCACAGACACACACACACACACACACACACACACACACACACACACACACACACACACACACACACACACACACACACATACAAAACCCCGCCACCCAATTGAACTGATGGACACGCACACACACACACTTCCTTACCCTACCTATCCCCTAACTAAATCCCCACAGTGATCATCCAGACACACACACCCACATGCACACTTGCTCACGCCCCCACCTGAGGCCACTCATTCCTCAGAATACAGTCACACATGCAGCCACATACATACACAAACACACACACTCCCATCAATACTTGTCCTTTATAACTCCCTGGCACTTACCTCTAACACAATCGGGTAAACACCTGATTTTGATTGTGTTCATTAGCATGACCATCTGAAGTAACTTATCACTTAGCTGCATAAATGCCTTACTACAGACATCTCTGGGGGACAGCACATGGCTAATTAGCATAGGCCAGTTCCCAGAATGCCTCATTTGATATAGACTGCAGAGACAGCTCACCGCAATGCTGCACCACTTTATGGTACAGCACTATGGTAGGGTTTTTTTCTGAATTGGAAACAGTTGCCACCAGATGCATATAAAGTGTAACATTTCTGAATCAGGCCCATTGTCACTTCAGAATAATTAGAACATAAGTAATATTTTGCATTCTTTTTTTCCACCAAACTCGGACACGAGATGAGCCACTCTTTGCACAAAAACATCACATAAAGACAGGCAGACAGCCATCCCATTCAAGGATTGGCCATTTTTCCTATTTTTGCCACAGTGGGGATGCATTTTTTTTGCAAAACAATGAAAAGCATTTATATTTACCCTTAATGGCATGGAACATTATACTGTGAGAACATATTCATTTGCCAACACACCACTTTGATACCGTATGGAATGGCAGTGAAACATCCTTGTATAAAGCATATTTAAATAAATCATTGCGTTTTAGGTTCGTAGGTGTATACTAGGCTAACAACCACTAGAGCCCTTATAAGACTTGCTGTGTAACCCAAATGTGACCTACAAATATGATTTATATAGGAGAGATTTACTGACTGCCTCTGTCCATCAGAGACATAGGTACCAGACCAGGGATGAATTTCTGATGGCCCATCCATTGGTCCAAGTTATGCTTAGATAAGGATAGGGAGGGACTCTCCTTCACATGGATTGGGAGCCTGTTCCAGAGAATGTGAATCCTCTGAGAAACATAACTGTGTCTCCAACATGTCCTATTTATGTCACAAGCAAATTTTAGGACTTTTACTCTAGTAGTACTGATGCTGTTTGTTTTGTGGATATTTCCTCAAAACAGGGTGCAGGGATGCCTTGTATGCCAGGCAAAGATAGCATCTCAGAAATCTGTATGATACTGAGTAAAGAGAGGGAGTGCTTTGAGGCAATCTATATAGGACATTGTGTTTACCACCTGTATTCTATTTGTAAGGAACCTTTGTGGACATTCCAGTTGCTGCATGTGTTTGGTCAGGTACATACAGAAGGGGACATTATACTCTATGATGTGTCTGATGATGGCAAAGTACAGTGGTACAATGACCGCTCTGGACCTAGATGACATGGCCTTGTTTATAAGTTGGTCCCTTTTTTGTTTCTACATTCATGGTTTGGACCGTGCACCATTGTCTTCCGTGCGTGCCTCGTTTTCTCCCTTGTTTATAAGTTGAACAACATAAAAGGATTTTCTTATTACCTTGGACACATGTTGGACAAAGGCAAGGTTACTATCTACAACAGTCTAATGAATCAACTTTTAGGGGTGTTTTATTGATGACATTTCTGCCTGGGATGGTTGACTTTCCAAAAGGAACTGTAATGCATTCCTTGATACTGAGTTTAAAGCCATGGTTTTGGCACAAAGCTTTTGTCCATGTTATACCTCCTGAAGGGTGTTCTCTTCTTGGTGAGATTCAATAACTGCTCCCAGTTATAGTCATTACATAATCACTTGCCTAGTTAAACTACTGAGTGACAATACTGTGGTCTCTTAAGAACTGAAGCAGTTCTCAAAATATATGATGTTTCCTATGTTTTAGTTGAATATTTTCTTCTGTAACTAATTATGACTGCACATCATGCCATTATATATTTGATCAGTAGTACATTTGATCATACTTAATATTCAATGGTAAATACATATATATTTATATATATATATATATATATATATATATATATATATATATATATATATAGTTCCCTGTCAGAAGCCTGAAACACTATAAGCCTGAAAATCAAAATCCTGAAACCAAAAGCCTGAAAATTCAAAATCCCGAAAACCCAAAATCCTGAAACTCAAAATCCTGAAAACACAAAATGGACATACTGACGTCATTGTGTCTTTGCTATTGTTAGCCCTGTGGTGTTAGGTCATGTGTTGGGTTCAGGTAAGTGTGCGGTTGGTTTTCTGTTAGGGTTAGGGGCGGTTTAAGTGAGTTAGGGTTAGGGCGCAGGTTAGGCATGTATGCAATAGTGACAAATATTGGGGTTGGGGCAGATTAAGTGAGTTAGGGTTAGGGTGCGGGTCAGGTGAGTGTGCGATAGTGACGGACCTTAGGGTTAGGGTCAGGGTCAGTTGGTAGATATTAGTGTCTTTATAGTGACATATTAGCATTATTTGTGTTTTCAGGATTAACATATATACGTTATGTACAAGATATATATATATATATATATATATATATATATATATATATATATATGTATGTATGTATATGTAGTATACAGTTTTGTTGAAAAAAGTATCCCACCGTAGGTTTGTTTCATAGATGTGTGCCATGACTATAGAACATTTAACGTATTTTGACTTTCTCTTTGCACTATTCATTGAATTATACATTACTGCATGATTAAATGGTGCTTACTGAATACAAACAGAAGTTACATACGTGATATCCACATAGATACACTAACCAAAGACAGGAACGAACAGTACCATGCATGCATGTACTGATTGTATAAAACTTGTAGGTTTTAAAACCTTGTAATTTGTGTCCTTGACACTTTTTCTGTACACATTCAGTAAACTTGTGTACAAAACAGGTCACACACGCACTCACATGCACACACACACACACACACACACACACACACACACACACACACACACACACACACACACACACACACACAAATATGTGCATGCATGCATGCACATGAAGAGTCAGCAACTGAACACGCCATTGGGTTATCTTTGCTGGATGCAGTGAAAAACAGCTGCAATGTAAGTGCATTCTGCCATAAGTAGAATGACTGACATCATCACAAATACAGTAATTGTTTCATTGCATATAGACTACATGGCAGTCAAGATGCTTACGGAAAAAGGATATAACAACCTTGTCAGCTATACAGCCAAAATAAAATTGATGAGCACAGCAGGAGATAAATAATACCGAGCACACCAAGTGAAAACAAATACTATATTAACAGCAATGGTTATATAGCATACATTCTCACCACGGTGGTGGTGCTGCGGTAGTGTTGTTGCCTCACAGTAAGATGTTGTCCTGTTCGATTCTCAGCCAGAGCATCTTCTGTGTGGAGACATGCGTGAATGGGCATACCTTCGTTGAAGGTTGTGCGTCAGGGCCGGCAACTCGGCACATAAAAATCTACTGCCAATCATTAGCGGACCAGAGTTCCGCTGTGGTGACCCCTAACCGGGAAAAGCCGAAAGACACAACAACTCTTTAGTTTACTGTAGGATGCAATCAGCCTTAAAGGAGCATGTCTATGTATGCAAAAGTACTGTAATCAGACATGAATGCATTTCTGGCGGTAAAACAAGTTACATGGGGTACCTTCATAGCAATACACACACACACACACACACACACACACACACACACACACACACACACTTGCATACAGGTTTACTTTCACCTTATTTACTGTCAGTTCTTCTAAAATCATGTCTTAGTCACAAAATCTAAGACCACATTAGTTAACTGCCAAATTAGTCCAAGACCAGAACTCTGAATATCAAACACCATGGATCTTGTTTTTTGTGAGGTCCCTTGTAATATGCTGCTAAGTCCCTGTAGTGAAAGTGACAGTGACTTGCAGTACAACACTGTCTAGAAGGAAAATGAAAAAAGTGATATTTCTAGAATTTGCAGATATACTTTTAGTGTTTTGTGGGGGAGGGGTGCTATTCCTCCCCTGCATCCCCTAACATGGGAAGCTTCAGACCCCCACACCCCATCTACATACACACACACACACACACACACACACACACACACACACACACACACACACACACATTAAAAATACCCACAGTTTGCAACTTGCTGTATATTGTTTACACATAAGACCCAGTGACAGCAGTTGCTTGTAAACAGGGGTCTCTGTGGATTATAAGCCACTGATAGCAAAAGGTACAACAGCTTGCAGAATATTCTTCTACCATGGTACACAACTGAAACTGTTGTGCTAACACAGTCTGCTAAAGAAATAAATCCACAGGCATAAACTGGAAAAGGAAGATTGATACGGCAGCATTTATAATTCTACAGCACTCATATGTAAACTGGTATTATGAACAACCGTCTGATGGAAGGAACAAGTCTCAGTATGAAACTGCAGGATAAAGAGAGTGGAGTTATTAATGCAATAAAAACATTCTGTTGTCCCTTTACAGACAAGCTCATGTGTATTTATGTATGTGTGTGTGTGTGTGTGTGTGTGTGTGTGTGTGTGTGTGTGTGTGTGTGTGTGTGTGTGTGTGTGTATTTATATGTATGTATGTATGTATACATATATGTATGTATTAAGTCATTATTTTGAGGTCTGTGGAACAAAGAACTATATAAAAGCATGTTAGTATCTCTTGGGCTCAATCTGTCAGGCAGCATGAATGAAACTGATTTTTGTACTCAAAAGCAAACTACAAACAAAAAGTAAGATGAGAAAGTAAGGTAATGAAGTCTTACAATGCTCAAACTGAAAATTCCACAGCAGGTTGACAATGCACTGTTAAATGGTACTGTGAAAACTAAAGAAACTCTCCATGTAAGTGTTAACAGCTAAACCTTTGCATTCATTTACTTTAACAAAATGAACTATGTGCTACTCTTCTGAAGCCAGTGACTGATTCATTCACACATGTATACACACTTTGACACACAGACTCACAAACACACACAATACAGAAATAGGAAAGTGTGTTTTGCTGTGATAATTTCATCTAATTCTGTTTTGTGGCTTAACAAGAAATATCTACAGCTCTGGTATTGGATTTGCCACACAGTAAGACGTAACAGCAGTTTATCAAAATATTTACTTCTCAGATAAACCTGTAAAGAGCTTCTGTAGCATGAGACCTGACCATAACAGTGCTTTCTGGGGGTGTGTAACAATTGCTATACACTCACTTGTCACTTACTGTCGGGTTTCAAGCAAGGTGCATTCCTACACTTTCAACTGTCCCTGAATATAGCACCTCATATTTTCACTCTGTGCATGAAATGGTTAAAATGAATTAGACCAATCTTTGCCTTTTTTAGGCTGTGTTCCAGAGACCAAATTACCACCATAACAGCTACAAACAAATGCAATTTGAGTGTCATGCTGCTCAACACTAAAAGTCTAAATCTCAAAATGCACTCGCTCAAAGCACTCCTTAAAATGGAGAACATCGACATTTGTGCTGTAACAGAGACCTGGTTCAAGGCAGCAGAAAGAAACCCTGCACTACCAGGCTATAGCTCATTCCACACCTATCGGCCCCAGAACTTGGACCGAAGCTCCAAAGGCGGTGGTGTTTCCATATTCATAAAGGATGTGCACACTTCCAGACTGGTTGCCCAACATAACACATCAGAGATACTTCAAGTGCAGCTAACATTGGGTAAGACAGCGATTCAGATCGCTGCCTGCTATCAGTCCTCAACCATGTCCCAAGACTCACACTCCATGTTCCTAAGCACCATGTAGAATATTAGGATCCAACTTAACACTCTCATAGTGGGCAACTTCAACTACCCCTCCATTAACTGGAAAAACTACTCATGTACCAATACAATTGCCCAACGTTTCCTAGAATTCATTAATTCCAATGCCCTGGACCAGCTTGTTCTTACCCCCACTAGAGGTAGCAACATCCTTTACCTGGTCATTACTAACATGGGCGACCATTGTTCTACACCAGTAGTCAACTCCTCCCTGGTTAGATCCAACCACAAACTATTCACCTTGGAAATCCATACCCCCCCACAAAGGTAGCAACCATGAAAAACATCTCCAAAGCTAACTTTGGGCTCCTAAAAACAGAGGTGGATAACTTCACTGCAGACATGCAAATGGAGAATAGTTGCATGACCACCGAATCATACACCAATGCACTGTATGAACACATACACAAATGCATGGATACCCAATAGAACCAATATGCTCTCCTCCAAAAAAGGAAGCCAATCTGGTGCTCCCCTGCCATAAACAAACTCTACAACAGAAGGAGGAAACTGATGCAGAATAAGGTGAAGTCCCAAGACTGGAAAAACTCCCTTATCAGCCTCAACAAAAAGTTGAGATCCCTCATCAAATCCTCTAAAGCTAGCTATGAAAACAGAATTGCAGCAGATAGTAAAGACAACCACAAGGCCTTCTATAGTTATGTAAAGCATCTCCACAACAATAAACAGATTTGCTCTGAGTTACTGCACAATAGTACCTCCTATACTGACAGAGCTGGGTCAGACATGGCTTTGTAAGTCAAGCAGAGATCGCCTCTAAGTAGGCGATATAAAACAGAGAATAGTTGGAGTTTTTTTAATCTGTCCATATAGGAAAAATGTTTAAGGCCTAGGATCCTCTTTGTGAGGTACTTTTGCAGCCTCTCCAGGTGTTGCAGGTGTTTAGTGAGGTACATGCTAAATGGGGCATTGTACTCAATGACTGGCCTAATGAGGGAAGAGTAGAGGGAGACAATGACCTCTTTCTTCCTGGATACAAAACCCTTAGTAATGAGATGTGCCACATAAAAGGACTTTCTGACCACAGTAGCAATGTGGTGGTCAAAAGAGAGGTTGCTGTCAACCTGTGTTCCCAGATCTCTTATAACACCTTCTGTGATTAGTGGACTACCATCGATGTGGTAATTCATGGGAACCGGGTTTTTCCCAAAGGGGATGACGACACTTTTTTTGGCATTGAGCTTAAGGCCATGGTTCTGACACCAGTCATTGGTCTCAGTGAGGCCTTTCTGTAGGATGTCAACATCATTCAGGGAGTTAATAATAGCTCCCAACTTGCAGTCGTCTGCGAACTTTGTCAACCAGAGTCCCTTTGTGTTGGCCTGGACTTCAGAGAAGTAGATACCAAACAGGAGAGGACCCAGGACCGAACCCTATGGGACTCCACTCATGACTGATCGGCAGTCTGACTTGGAGTCAGCTACTTTCACACTGTGGGTTCTACCTGTGAGCCAGTTTGCAACCCACCTAGTGATATAGGGTTTGATGCCTAGCTTAGTGAGTTTTTCTATAATTCCTGAGAGCAGAATGGTATTAAAGGCCTTGGCCAGATCAAGGTAGGCTGTATGAACCACCTTGCCTTCATCCATAACTCTGGTGACTGACTCAAAGAAGTTGACCAAGTTGAGCAGGCATAATATACCCTTCACAAAACCAAACTGTGTGGGATCCAGCGTTTGGAGAGTTTCTATATCCTTGTTTATTAGGTCCATGATGATGCATTCCATAGCTTTGCATATCAGACTTGTTAGGCTAATGGGGCGATAGTTCCTAGAGTCTGTAGTCGCTCCTCCTTTGTGGAGAGGGATGACTGTAGCAGTGTGCCATTTGGTAGGAACAAAGCCTGAGGTGAGGCTGTGCTTGAACAGGGCACACAGGTGAGGAGCCAGTTTACTCTGTAGTTCATGTAGAACACAGCCAGGGATATTGTCAGGTCCTATAGAAGCTGTACTCTTGGCCTTGGATAGTGCTGTTTTAAAATGTGCAGCAGTAATACTGAGTGCCTGGCAGTCTACTGGTATTGGGACTGGTCCCTGGGGTGGGGGATGGGGGGTAAAGCTGGCACTGAATCTGTCGGCCGGTATATTTGCAATATCTGTTGGCTTGGTTTAGGAGGTACCATTGTGTAGTAGCTCAGAGCAAATATGGGTATTGCCGTGGGGATTCTTTATGTAACTATAGAAGGCCTTGTGGTTTTCATAGCATACCATTTTATTTTCTTTTGAGTGAATTACAGTGATATTTCATACTTATCCCTTGTTAAATACATTATTTTTAATTATTGTTTTATATCTTTCACCTCCGCTGATTGTAGCTTGCTCTCTGATTGCTGAATAAAGACAGCTCTGTTAACGCACTTTGCAGCACTTCAAAGCATTTTTCTTTAGACTTATTTGACTGCTGCTTCAATATATGCAAGGGGGGAATAGTAATTACAGATTGAATATATTGTTAGTGCAATTCTTTTGACCTACTGCAGATAATGATACTCAACTCAGTAACAATGGAAAGTTTAGCACTTACTGCAAATGCTAACTAGCATAAGCTCGATTTTTTTTTTTAAGCTATTGGCAAGGAATGCACCTGGATGCATGCCTTCCCAACTAAGTTCAAAAATATGCATTTGACAGCCATAGCTACACAGTTTACCACATTCTTTAACACTAGGTACAAATATATTCAAGAAAAAAATGACAAATTAGCACTTAAATAAGCGCTAAATGTTTCTCAATGGCCCTTTCAGCATATTAGCTTAAATAAATTTCTATGACTTTTTTGGTCAGTATGTAACAAGTTCACTATCTAATTCTTTTGCATAGACTGTTTTAATGATGTGAACTTTACTATAACAAAATAATACGTATAGTACTACTATTACTACTACTACTAATAATAATTTGCTTAACAAACGGTTTATGGCAGAATAATGTCTGATTACATGATCCCACTACATTCACAGAAATCCTGGTATTTAATAATTGAATAGTGCCTCAGTGAATATATGTAAATTACCTCTTGCTGGATTTAATAATTTAAAGGTATTCACCCATTATATTATACCATAGGTTCATAGGTAGGTACTAGGCTATTGGCTCTAAGGCCTATATAAGCCTAGTCAAAAAGGTACCCTGGCTTTCGCCACCCAAGTAAATTATTTTCCTGTGCCCTTGTCAAGCAGAGCCACAGAAGTGATCCCTGGGGTGAATTTCCTATTTCCCATCCAATCATCAAGACAAGGTTTAGGTCCCTAGAGCGTGCAGTTGGAGGGATTGGGATTTCATTAAGTGGAGCATGTCCAACAACTCTGGATTTGACATAGCTTTGTATTCCCAGGTTGTGTGGCTCACGAATAGGTTGAAGTGATTTTATCTGGAGTTTTGCAACACAATTATTCAAGGCCTCTAAAAACTGCAAAAGGGAAGAAGGATCACTATAAGACATTAAAATCAATTTATGTTGATTTCAGTGGCATAGTAGAAAGTGGATATCTGTTGAAATTCTGAGGGCTGTTATTGGGATCCTCAGACTAGTGGGAATGAAATTATGAATGTGTGGTCAAGTCGGGCCCTAGGCAGGGGAATGGATCAGGTTCCCCCCACAGCAGGCCCCCCTCTGCAATATCCCCATCCAAACCAGTGTCCCATTACTTGGTCAATTTCCCTAGTTACCATAAACATTGTTCAAACCTGTCATGTGATACTATTTTCTTCTTTACTTCTACAATGATTAGAGATATTAAAACTTTAATTTAAAATTTTATAGCACAACCACTGATATTCCTTTAATAAACAGAGCAATACAGTCTCACAAGGAAAATAGAATTAACACGAACAGTAAGATTCTCTGCTCTTGAAACTCACATTCATAGAAACAGCACTGAAACCCACATTTAAAGAAAATGCATCTGTTCAGTGCTGGATTATGTTTACCTTTGGTTTGTTTTCAAACCATTGCCCCCTTGCAAACATTTTTTTTGGACCATGCATACATGCACGTGTTCTTTGGTGCACCATCCTGATTGTATTAAATGATATTCCTTGTATAATACAGCACCACTTGTTAGAGTGTGTTTTAAATTTGTAGGTTTGAACATTTTTCCAGTAAGCAATGAAACAAAACATATGAACCACTGAGGACAAAACTACCCATTACAGAACATTTCAACCACAAAAGGTCACTCACTTCTCCTATTACAATCCACTAATCCATCCATAACCCCTTTTCCCATTTTTTGCACATGGGGTCAGGGTGTCACTTCATCTGTGACCATCATCTAGAGCCAAGGTTTACATTACCAGGTAGCTAGCCCTACTTGCACACCTATGGCCAATTTGGAGTGTCCAATCCACCCACTACATGTCCTTGGAATGTGGAGGAAACTGTAGCACACCCACAACTCCACAGAAGGCACCTTAGCCAAGAACTGAACCGGGAATGTCTTGCTGTGAAGTGGCAGCTATATCTGCTACACCATCTGTCAATATACACAATCCCTACAGACATAAAATTCATCTGAATAATTCCACATTAAAGAGATCTATAACTAATGAAGATGCTACACCATCTGTCAATATACACAATCCCTACAGACATAAAATTCATCTGAATAATTCCACATTAAAGAGATCTATAACTAATGAAGAGGCTGCTGCTGGCAAGCAAATTTACATTTCAGTGTTTCAAGTACAGGTTCAGTGCCTTCTGCCCCTAACTGCCCAAGTTACGTTAAAAAGAGAAATAATTGGTAAGCTGATAATATTGCAATAGGGAATGGCTGTCAAACTGGCAACAGGTTCATAGTTACTAGCATCTCATCCAAAGGAGGATACATTCAGGATTGCAGCACCCCCTTCCCCCTTAAAAAATGCACTGCTATATCAGCACTCCATGTGCATGGTGTGGGAGTAAAACCCACAGACTTCTGCATCAGAGGAAAGTATACTACCTGTTGTGGTACTAACACTGCTTTTGAAATTTATAGCACAAACACTGATGATGACTATTTACTAAACAAAACAGTTTAGTACACACACACACACACACACACACACACACACACACACACACACACACACACACACACACACACACACACACACACACACACACACACACACACACACACACACACACACACACACACACACACACACATTCAAGTTCATGCTCATTTCATGCTCTCTGTTTCAATGTGTATGCATTGTACTAAGGATGCACTCTGTGTGTGTGCTTCAAGAAGAAATGGAACACATACAAAGTGCTTTCTTAAAGAAGTGGGTTTTTTTTTGTAGCAGTCTCCCATCCTTTGGGCCCCCCTCCCCAGTGGGCTCCCTCAAGCCAGTGGGCCCCAGGTGACTGCCTATGTCACCTAGTGCTTTATCCAACTCTGACTGCAGCACAGATCAGGCCTACATTCCATTAGGTTATATCCATCCTGAAAGCACTCTGAGATAAATTACTCTGACATGTATAGCCCTTGGAAGTGCTTGTGCTGTAACTGGAGTTGCAAATAATTATCTGATAGGCTGTATGTTGGAGGTGCAAGGTGGTGCCAGGTTGTCTCCATAGCAGTGAGGTTAACATACAGCTTTTTTCTGGACGATGGTAATTCTTCTCTTGAAAATGCACTTAATTAGCTCCCAGAGTATTCTACAGTAGAATGTAGAATAACATCTGAAAAGGAGGTTAACTATAAGAATAATATGTAGTTATGTAACATCCTGAATTGATGTATGCTGTGATTCTCCTGATGATTTCTGATTATTAGAAAAAGCAGTCTTAATAACAGCATAATACTGATGTTATGTTAAGGAGTTAAATGTATGGTTGATTGTTGTCATTCAGTTGAAACGTGCATTTTGGCCAAATTTCACTATTTTCTATGTATATATGACAACAATGAAACTGTTAGTGAAAGAAAAAGTGCACAAAGAAGCCATGAAAGTTAGAAATTCGGGCTAATTATTGGTATTACAGAGGGATTCATAGTGGGGTTTTTTTGTTGTTGTTTTACCAGTCATAGGTTTTGTAATCAGGCAATGGAAACAGATGCTCACATCCTGTTCAAGGGCTCAATTACAAGTCTTCAGGATTAAACACATAAGTAGAATGTTTAAATAAATGATTTAAAGCAGTGCCACAATCCACAGGTTTGTCTACGTGCTGACATAAATACATTATATAAAGTATATCAGAAGTAGGAACACAGACAAAAAAGAAGCACTATTAATAAAGGAGACAGTTACATATCAAGTTATCAACAATCAGAGCTGGTGTTAGCATTTTGGGGGTCCCCAGCAAATGTCCATTTGGGGCCCCCTAGGCACTTTCAGTCTAAGTATCACACTGTCACTGCCACCCCTCCTAAGCAACCTTTTATTTCATACTGCAAACTTTTAGGGTTAGTATACACACAGGCCTGTAGTTACAATGCTCTTACATTACAACAGGCCCATGTACCACACTGTGATGGCCCATCTCACAAAGGGGCATGCACAGTTACTGGCATTTAGTTGCAACAATGATACATTACAACAACTCCTCTATGTACAGGACTTAGGTGAAATGGCACCCTAGGCACTGCCCACTCAGCCTCACCCCCCCACACACACATATCCTCAACTGCTCTCTTCTGTTTCTCCTCATCCTAGGCTCCCCATACCATACACATTACTTTTTTCTTCCTTTTCTCACATTTTGCCTTACTCTTTAGCTTTTTCAAGAAGTCTTATCTTTCTCTGTGTTCTGATATGCATTTTAACTTTTTTTTCTTTTTACATATCCTTTTCATCCAGTGCTGGTTTGGACATAAATTATGATTAAGGAAAAAAATCCAGTGTTGTTGCTCAGCTGTAGTTTTCCCTGCATCCTTTCAACACACTTTCCTGACCAAGACAGCACAGTAATAACCATTTAGGGAATAAATAAATTAAACTGGTGCCTCCAAAAAACATAGGAGTTATAGATGCTCTGGGATGCATTTTAGAGCAGTTTCAAAACCTTTTAATCCAACATGGACTAAACAAAAATCACGAGTAAGAAAAGAATTTCACTCTTATTTTGTTTCTTTTAAGGAAGACCTAAGTTGTGCCCAATGCTTAATGTTCAAAGCTGACAAAATAGTAGCTCTCAATAAACTAGCAAGACAATTGTTGAGAGGTTACACAGCCTCAGGTCCTATCTGGGAATACTGCCTGCCTCTCTGACCCCCCCCAAATAAGGCAGTCATTGCCTATGCATCCCTCGGGTGTTAGACTGAGATGAAAGCAACAGCTCAAATTGCCACAGTCGTGTATTTCAAGTGACTACTTGACATACACAGCTGCAGGATCCAACTACACTTGTTAAGCCAATTCCAGCTACCCCATTTCAAACATTATAACTGAGTAATCTCTCCCCATAAAAGAAACAAGAAGGAAACCTATATAGAAAGAAAGATAGAAGACTGACATTATACCAATTAAATGTCCACCACAGTACTAGAGATAGACAACTGGCTTCTATAACAGTAATATTGTCCACATAAAAGCTGAAGTGGAAAGGATGATTCTGGTATTATTTTTCACATCATTTTGACACAGAGGGTGCAACTTACCTACTTCATGCTTTCTTAGTGCTCAACCTCACTCTGTAACTGATTGGTTCTTACTAGCTAGTCCACTCCGTGGCAGGCTCTACCCACTCCTTTCACCCTACGGGCTCACTCTGCTCCCCTACCCTGTCCTCAATTCTGACCCACCCCCAGTGCACCTACCCTTATACTTCTAAAGCCACACCCCTTCCTGTACCATCCAATAGCCCACTCCTTCTCATTACATATCACTTAATTTCATACCTAATCACTGACTGCTTCTCATTAGTACTATTTCTTTACATAGTACCTCCCTATCACCTACCTCTCTACTTACCCCAATCTCCTCTCTTTAACTATCTTCTTCCCTTACTATGTCCACAATACACATGCCTACACACATAAATCCACTCCTCTTTCTTGCAATCTCATCCACTCTCTCTTTACCCTATATCCTCACCTGCTATGAACACCTAGATTACATGGAATTTCATCATTCATTAAAA
The DNA here is from genome assembly GCF_019279795.1 of Protopterus annectens. Taxonomy (NCBI): domain Eukaryota; kingdom Metazoa; phylum Chordata; order Ceratodontiformes; family Protopteridae; genus Protopterus; species Protopterus annectens. Next base: position 1,459,509,897 of record NC_056744.1, on the reverse strand, counting down.
CAAACAACACCTCTAACTCAGCTAGCATCACAAAACCATATAAACATAACTTCCTCATCTACCTATCTTCTACAAAAGTATCATAGAACAACACATATTAATTATTCCCAAGACAGTAAACAGTATTTTCTGTAAATTCCTAAAACTTTCATACAGTCTTCAACAAACCTTCTAATACATGGTGATATCCATCCAAACCCAGGCCCAAACATCAACATCACCACAATCCCCCAACTATTACATCCTCCCACTCCTCACACCCCCACTAGTACCCCCAATTCTCTCCTCATAGCTTATCTCAATATACGTAGCCTAAACAATAAAATTAGCCAGCTTCATGCACTGTTAGCCTTATATTCATTTGAAATTCTTTGTCTAACAGAAACATGACTCAAACCAGTAACCCAGGACAATGAAATCACCCCACCCGGTTACAATATTTTGAGAGTAGACCATATAACCAAAAAGGGTAGAGATGTAGCAATACTGTATAAATCTGAGTTACAAGTTTCTTTACTAGGCATTAAATTACCCTCACCTAGTAATGTTGAAATCCTGATTTCTAAGCTTCAGATTAATGCCAGTAAATCCATATGCATAATCTGTTCCTACCTACCTCCAGGCAATAATATTACAACACTTGAAAATACTCTCTGCTGGCTCACTCTATCCTTCCCACAAGAAACTATACTGCTCGGTGACTTTAATATTGACTGGAACAGCTGTATTTCTAACAACCCAACTTCCCATATAAACCTATATGGCTTTTCCCAAACAATCACCACCCCCACCAGAACCCATAAACCTAGTAACAAACAAAGCACCTTAGACTGAATATTAGTAAATAATCATCCCCACTCATATAAAGCAGGTATCCTTCCTGATGACATTAGTGACCACTCACTTACTTATATAATTAGACAAAAGACCTTTATTCCCAACCAAACCTTCTTTAGAACTACCCTGAACAACAAAAAATTTAACCTAGAAAGCTTCCAAGCAGAACTTACAGCTTGTGATTGGTCACCCCTAAAACACCTCCCTCTCAACAAAGCAGTGTCATACTTTAATTCTAAATTCTTGCAAATCCTAGAATACCATGCCCCCAGTTGCACTGTTAGAACCAGGAGCAAAATTGCTCCTTGGCTCACAAATGAGACTAGGCTTAAAATGTTACAGAGAAACAAAATCTGGGCCAAATGGAGAACTACTACAAACCCAACCAATCATCAAAACTTTAAACAGCTGAAAAATACCACTAAAAAATCAATATTGCTTGATAAAAAAAAATGTTTACTTTAAACTCCAGCAAACCCATCAACAGAAACCACAAAGTTACTGGTCGGGTATTAATAGACTCCTATACCCAGGACAGACCAAGACACCTACCCCTTCCGGTTTCTCTCATAACTCTCCCAACCAGATTGCTGATGCTTTCAACAACTTTTTTACTGAAACAGTCCAAACTCTAGCTAATACCCTACCACCTGCTAGCTCAATTTTGCCTCCCTCCTCAACTAGATCACTTCCTACATTTCAACTACAACCAGTTCCAACATCTCTTATCTATACACTACTTCAAAAACTCAAACCTTGTACACCCTCAGCTGACCTGCTTCTGGCTCAATACCTGCAAAGTGCAGCTAGAGTGCTTGCCTACCCCATTTCCATTCTAATCAATAGAACCATTACTGAAGGTACCATCCCATCTATCTGGAAAATCTCACGTATTATCCCACTACATAAGGGCGGTAACTCGACGGAACTCTCAAACTTTCGTCCCATAGCCCTACTTTCTCCATTAGCTAAAATCATGGAAAAGTGTATCCACTGGCAACTACTTGATCTTCTTCTCCAAAACAACCTATGACTGTCAGCATGGCTTTAGGCCATTCCATAGTGCTGCCACTGCACTCTTATCCTTTTGTGACTGTATTAATAAAAATCGAAATAGCAACCTGCTTTCCTCTGCACTCTTTATTGACCCCTCGAAGGCCTTCAGTACGGTTAACCATCAGTTGCTTATAAATATACTTAAATCACTTTCACTGAGCCCCCAAGCAGTGAAATGGTTCAAGTCCTATCTAGAAAACAGACAACAAGCTGTCCTTTGGGGCAATAATCTATCCATGCATCTCCCTATTACCCTTGTATCTTATCCACTTACCTCTCTATTACCCTTGGTGTCCCTTAAGGCTCCATTTTGGGACCTCTCCTTTTCTCTATCTTCATTAATGATCTAAATGCTAACCTTCCTCAAGCCATCTGCACAATAGGCAGATGATTCCACATTAATCTGTAGCGCTGCCTCTTCTGCTGAACTCCAGTCCATCACCCAAAAAGTATTTAACTTAGTAGAAAACTGGTTCCTTCAACACTGTCTCCTCCTAAACCCTAAAAAAACTAAATTACTACTGTTCACTCCCACAAACAAGTCCTCCCCTATACATTTCACAGTTACATCCAATAATGGCACTCTCATAGCACCTGATTTGACCACTAAACTTTTAGGTGTAACAACTGACCACGACCTGAACTTCGATTCACACATTAAATTAACCATTAAATCAGTTAATAGAAAACTAGGTTCCCTGTACAGGATTAAACCTTTCCTTACTCCTTGAGCTAGAACTACCATAGCCCACACTCACCTTATCTCTACCCTCCTATATGCCTCCCCCATTTATACCAATCTATCCAAATGTAACCTGAATAAACAGTCAACCTCCTATTGTAACATTGCCAGATTTGCCACTGGCTCCCCATTTAGGACCCACCAATTTCTAAATCTGAAACAATTAGGATGGCTGGAACTGCAAAATCAGCTTCTAATTCAGCAACTCACTGTCACCCAAAAGATTTTGCTCCATCCCAGCAAGACCCCAAAACTCAGCAGCCTTATCACCCCATAGAAAAATATCACAACCCTACGCTCGGCTAACAAATTACTAGTAGCCACCCATAAAGCCAATAATAAATCAGGTGACGTGACTGTCTTTTCTCAAACTCTGTGGGAACATTTTGGAACAGGCTTCCCAGTGAACTAACATCTCCCTCTCTTCAACAATACTTTTCAAGAAGCAACTAAAAACATTCCTTAAAACTCAATGGCTATGTCCATGCTCTAACCCTGACTAATAACCTCCTTCTTCCTATGCTCTTACCACTATCTTTTTCTGGCTTCTGGGCATACCACTCTACTGACCTCAGTTAGTTAGGCCACTAGCTTACTGAACTGCTATTACTAGCCTAGTCTTTCTGAAAACTATCCCTGACTATAAACCCTCAAATTAACTCCGCTACCATGTATATATATATGCTACTGTCTCTCTTGGACTGTAGAATTTGAAAACTTCCTTTCATGTATATATTTGCTACTTTTTCATTTGAACTGCAGAATGTGAAAGCTATTTAAAATCTTGTGTTCTTATTAACTCAAACAAAATGATATTACTTGCTAGCTTTGTCTGTGATTAGTATTAAGCTTTCTACTGTGTGTAAAGCTCTTTTTTTACCTCTGTAATTACTTTTTATTCACTTGTTATAATGCAAACACATCTTGTTGTTAGATACTCATGTAAAATGTTTTTGTTAGTATATTGTTATAGTGTACCTTCTTGTAATTCATTATTTTTATCCTTGTTATTATATCATAATCTACTTAGCTGAATGGAGCTTATCTCCCCAGGCTTCTACTGAAAATGGACATGTATCCAGTTGGACTAGTCCTGTCAACAAATGTAAAATAAAATAAAATAAAATAAATAAATAAATACATACACATAGTATGCTTCCTCACTCCTCATCTGCAACCCCCCAAAGGCAGCCACTTGTATACGTGCCTGACGTCTGATTATGAGGAAAGTTAAAAAATAATGATTACAGTAATGCATTCCAGTTTGTTGTTGTTAGACAGTACAGAAAGTAAAAGAAACAATGACCAAACTGTCTCCAGCCCAAACGAAAGCTATAACGATCTTCTATGCACACCTCTAAGGTTTGACTGTGATGAAAATTAAAGAATAACCACACAATCCCCAGACCCCCAAACAACACACACACACACACACACACACACACACACACACACACACACACACACACACACACACAAACTAAACCTACAGCAGCATTCTGTATAGACACATGTGAGTAGGGCTGGTTTTAGAATGGGTGTAGCTGACAGCAGAGACCATTATCAGCTTTATCTTAAGAAGGTTATATCTCAGCCCTGTTCAGGTTAAAGAGTGTAATCAGAAAATGAATCCATTTTTCTTCTCATTCATGATTAAGGGAGCCTCGCTGTATTAATTTATGCAGTCTGGTGAGTGAGGGCCACAAAACTCCTAAAAGATCTACATGTCTGAATGTTCTGAGATATCTTTTATATCTTTTATACCTTACTTTTGAAATGTAATTACTTGTTAGCTGCATTGTTTATTGATACCCAGAAGAATAATGTTGGTGTCCTGGCATTACTAAGTGTGTGCACAGATAAAAATCTGTGATATGATATATATATATATATATATATATATATATATATATATAGATTTGCCATCAAAACATCAGAAATTAGTTACTCAACCTTGGAAGGCCGAAAGGCATTTTTCAAAGTTGTCGTAACTTTGCTTTTTAAATGTTTGAATCCACTCTTGTGGATTTGGTATTTTGAAAGGAGACTGCACTATAGTGGGGACTAATAAATCTACCCTTTCCTTCACTGTAGTGTGATCTTGGAGTTTGTATATATAAGTAGCAGGGAGTGTGGGGAGTGCAGGGGGGCTTGACCCACTGCAAAACGTTTGTAGCACATAACTGGAAGTGTAGGTATTTTTGGTAAAGTCGACATTCCAGAGTTGTCAGCTTTTCTTAATTCCCACTTTCGGTTATGTGAACGATCAGTTATTGGATTTTAGACATTTCAGGTTGCATAAATGAACACTTACACTAGTCAGTTGCAAGATTTTGATAGTAAACCAAAATATATAACTATATGTATATATATATATATATATATATATATATATATATATATATATATATCTGGGTCCAGGACTGATGCTCGAACGGCCGTTTCACAAAATGTGAAACGGCCGGGCATACTTATGTGAAAGTGCTTTTCACCAAAGAAGCACTTTCGCGTAAGTATACCTGTTGCGGAGATCGCACAACAATGGGGATAAGGGAAAATTCCCTTTTCCCCACTGTAGTGCAACCTTGGAGTGAGAATATAAAAGTAGGGGGTGTGGGGGGTGTAGGGGGGCTTGCCCCCCTGCAAAAACATAAATGTAAGTTTTTTTTTTAACACACTTTAACGAAAGCACTTTTTCAGTGAAAGCACTTTCGTTAAAGTGTGTTCGGTGATAGTAGATTCAGACTGTTGAACTTTCGTTCAACAGTCCTAGATCCATATATCTATATATATCTATATATATATATATATATATATATATATATATATATATATATATATGGATCTACATTACAAGCTCGAAGTTTCAAAACTTTGAACTGCAAATGGTTGAGACCCTAAGACAGAAGTTTTGAAACTGACCATGGGAAGATATTATCGAATATCATGATGGCAAATCAAGCATAATGCTTCAAAACATCCAGGTTTAAATGACAGTTTGTTTACTGCTAGTGTTTCAAAATTGCATTATTACTTGGTTTGAGTAAGAACATTTTATATGTGTGTATCACTTTAAGTATGGTTTTAACATTAGTTTTAGCCATATGTATAAAGTGGTGGGGAAAGCATTTTTGATTGGTGTTTGCTAACGTGATTTTTTTCAAGAGGGTTATTTAAACCAAATGTGATTTACTGTTGCTTAGATTCTGAAGAGGTCTGTTTGTTATATACCAGACAAAAGCACTAAATATTTTCCGTGAGTAATAAAGAATTCAGTTTTCTTTCATCTGGCTGGCTGCATCCTCATTTTCATCTGTTCGAAGTTTCAAAACTTCAAACTGCAAATGGTCGAGGCCATAAGATCAAAATTTTGAAACTTCAAAATTGTAAATTTTTTTTACATTTTTTTTCCTGATTTTGAGCCTTTATTCTGCTATCATTTTTAGCATTGTGCAAAATTCTTCAGCAAAGAAGTTGAGAGTCATAGTATCTGGGTTCTGCCAGTATTTATAAACCTCCCTGAAAGACAAAACTATCTGTCAAGAATGATTAAGGGGGCCCTTGCAGCCACAGGTATTACAGGTACCTAAAGCTGGCTATTTTTATTAATTTTGGTGGAGAATATCCACCAGCAGGTTTTAACTAAGCCGGGTGCACAATGTCAATGGTAAAATATCTAATGGAATTGTAAAGCCTGTTACTTGATAAAACGTTACTATAACCAGAGATATCTTTTAATTTTAAAGGAGAATTAAATGCGTGGTGTGACAGACATGTTGCAAAATATCTAGATAAGATAATTTCCTGTGGTTGGTGGCCCCTAGAAACAGGGGCCCCTAGGGTTCACTGGTGCCTAAAGCCGGCTATGTCACCAATTAAATACTGATATGGATAAGCACTGTTTGCAACAACAATATTCCTGCTGAGTGGCTCATTTCCTGTGAGTGGTTTTAATATTACAAAATAGACAAGATACAAGGTGTTATTACTTATGGCAGAAGAAGAATATTTACTACATCTATGCAAGTCAGCTACAATAGACACTCAAACGTATTAGACAAGTTAAAAATATTTTGAAGCAAAGAAAATCATGACTTTAGAAAGACAGAATAGTCAACAAATGAAAGAACAGCTGCACATTAGCCAAGATTAAAAAATCTTGCAAGAAATTGTAGCTACTGATGTGAACTATGAAATTACAATGCAGTACATATCAAGGAAAATGAGAAGAAATGGTTTGTCAGAACAACATTTACATTATTTACAGGATATGATAGGAGAACTGGAGAGTTAGGGGTTGGTGACAGTCTAGAGATCTGAGACAGAAAGGGGTGTGAACAAGAACAGAGCCAGGGGGAGTTTAGATGCTGTTTTAGGTTGTGCTTAAAACTAGAAGCAAAGCTGTCCTGTTTTAATGGGATAGGCAGGAAGTTGCTGCCTATCCCACTAATAAAGCAGATATGAAAAAGCAGCATGTGAATAAATAACTTGTTCAAAGACCACCAAGACTTATTCTGAGATATATAATTTGCAGTAAAAGTTACATAAAGCTCAGTATGTAAAAGCAGCAGCACAACCGTGCCACAGGATATATCATTTGCATCAAAACTGAGAATAAGAATTAAAGTTGTTGGAGGAAAGGGAGTGAAGTAAAAAAAAGAGAAGGAGACAGAGAGAGAGATAGAGATAGGGAAAAAACAGCATAATAAATGTAATTAAAGTACTTCACAAGTACCACACATTAAAGGTATCCAGCTTACTTCATACAATGTAGGATACCCCCTGAAAGACTGAGCAAAAGACAAAAGGGTTATTTTTTTCTCTCTACAGGCAGCACCCCCTTACCCAGTAACTAAATGCACTTTATTGACTATATACCCCACAGATGCTTAATTTTGTTAAAAACAAATGAAAGAAAAAGTCATGTAGGGGGTTGTTAACAGTTGTGTATACGTTGCACTAAATGTACACAATTTGTGTATAATAGCAGCAGTGCTCATTGAATATGGAAGCTGCAAAATAAGCCTTCACATTAGCACCTACCCATGGCCCGCACAAGTGTCAGCACAGCAGTCACAAAGTGGTTTATGGAGGCCAAAGCACACGTTATAAACAAAAGATGTTGCCTGCAGGCAAACCTATTGTGTGAGCATGAGCAGACAGCATACTGCAAGGCAAGGGCAACTTTAATGAAAGAATTACGATGCAAGGTAAGGTAAGCAGGGAAACTGTACTCACATATAGGGATTAATGCACAAACAAAAAGCGGTGGAAGGTAAATGGGCAAACTGTACTCAGATAATAAATGCAATTAGTACACAAACATCATTTTTTTATATAAATTATATGATTTTATACTGATGTAATAAAATAATCCTGTTCACCGTATTGACCAATGTACAAAATGGAAATGCTGTCAAAGGATGTAAGAGGGACACAAACAGTACAGTTGTGTACACTTACCATAAATGTAGATGTTCGAGTGTATTCACTGTTATAGTCATTACATTTGGGTTATCTGCTTGCAGTCGCCCTCAGTCAGCCTAATTAACAAAGTCTTGAGTCCTGCATCGGTTGGTGTCCCTTCTTCCATGACGTCAGGTCGTCAGGGGTATAAAATATGCAGCCGATGCCGTTACATCAGTTTTTCTTGTCCAGATGTCAGGTGCCCCCTAATGGGAAGCAAGTAAATCTATAATACAAGGATATACCTCCAACAAAAAAGCAAATACACCAAAAAGCTTTTTGAGCATAGTAAGAGTAGAGGTATAACCAAAACAAGAAAGGGGGCTGGAGGGATGGCAACCAGGACTGCAATGGTGAATACACTCGAACATCTACATTTATGGTAAGTGTACACAACGGTACTATGTTCTTCGTGTTTCACTGTTGCAGTCATTACATTTGGGTAGATTCCCAAAGCTAAGGTTAGGAGGAGAAATTTAAATAGAATTAGGGCCAGCTATAAGGCCCTGCAAGACTGCAGTGGCAAAACCAGCTCTGGATTTAGAGAAAATTGCAAATGATAATGCTTAGTGCAAGTATGTACAGAACTCCAGGTAGCAGCTTCTAGGATGTCCCTGGTAGGGATGCCTCTGAGAAAGGCTGTAGAGGTAGATGCAGCCCTGGTTGAATGGGGTCTGATCCCCTGTGGGATAGGTTTTCCATGGTGCTTATAGCAGAAATGAATGCAGTGGCCTATCCATTTTGAAATGGTTTGCTTTGAAATAGCTTTCCCCTCTGTCCCTGCAGCAAATGCCACCAGCAGTTGTTCAGATTTCCTTTGAGGTTTAGTCCTGTCCAAGTAGAATCTAAGTTGTCTGTGCACATCTAAGGAGTACAGTATCCATTCCTGGGTTAGGAAAGAAGGTAGGCAAATGAATGGACTGATTAAGAGCCACACTGGATACCACCTTGGGCATGAAGGAGGGATTGGTTCTGAGGGACACCCTGTCTGCATGAAAGATGATGAAAGGCTCCACTGCCATAAGGGCCTGTAACTCAGATACCCTTCTTGCAGAAGTGATTGCTAAAAGGAAAGCTGTTTTACAGGAAAGGAATTTTAAATATGCAGTAGCAGCTGGCTTGAAAAGAGGAAGAGTAAGTTTCTCCAAGACAAAGTTAAGGGCTCAGGCTTGAGTTGGAGCTCTCCTCGGTGGCCTTAAATTGTTGGCCCCTCTGAGGAACTGCTTGAGAAGTGGGTGAGAGAAGAGGGGAGGCTCTGTGCTATAATGAGCTGAAATGGCTGAGGCATGAATTTTGATGGAGGAAAAGGACAAGCCCTTATGAAGCATCCCAGTCAAATATTGTAAAATCTGATATAAATTGGGCACTGCTGTGCTCATCCCTTGAGACTGGTTTCAGGTACAAAATATTTTCCATTTTGCAGCATACGATTTTCTAGTACTAGGCCTCCTAGCCTCTAAAATGATATCCATCATTGATTTACTGAGAGGTGGTAAAGGAGAGATTAGGTAATTAGCCAGGCTGCTAGGTTCAGGGTTTGTAGCTGAGGGTGCAGAATCTGGTTCTCCTGCTGAGACAACAGGGAAAGAGTCTGAGGCAGGTTCCATGGAGCCAAGCATGACACACTGCTCAGGAGGGGGTAGCAGTGTTGGCGTGGCCAGTCTGGTGCAATTAAAATCGTCCTTGGCTTGTCCTGTTTGATCTTTAGTAGTACCTTGGAGAGCAGAGGCAGGGGAGGAAAGGCATAAACTGTTAGGTTTTTCCAGCTGAAGGAAAGAGCATCCACTTTCCAACCTAGTTTATGAGGAATCCTTGTGCAAAATTTGTCCAATTGATGGTTCTGGTGGGAGGCAAACAGGTCTATATCTGGGCTCCCCCATTTGCTTGTCAACATGTTGAAAATCCTTGGTTCCAGTTTCCACTCATTGGGTCCATGAGGTTTCTGCTTAGTCCATCTGCCAGTGTATTTAGTTTTCCTGGCAGGAATTGAGCTTGTAGATTTACTTGGTAGTTCAAGTCTGTGTTCCACAATGCCATGGCTAGTCTGCAGAGGGGGTAAGAGTGTGTACTCCCATGCTTGTTTATGTACCACATGATCGTGGTGCTGTCCGTCTTTACCATTAGTTGTCCTGGAAGAAAGCGGTCCTTGAAGGCTGTCAGAGCATTCTGTACAGCTAACATTTCCTTTAGATTTATGTGTAGGTGCATTTGACTTGGGTTCCATTGCCTTGAATGCACTTCCCTGCCAGGTAAGCCCCCCATGCATAGTCTGATGCATCTGTTGTTAAGGTTTGGGTGGCAGGGGGTAGTGTGAATGGTAGTTCCTTGTTTTGGTGGCAGGCCTCTGCCCACCAAAGGAACTCTAGGCGTAGGCAAGGTATGATATAAATCATTGCTTCTAGATCCTGAGTGTTGACACCATAGGCTTTTTAGATACCATTGTAGTTTCCTCATATGCAGCCTTGAATATGGAATTAGAAGAATGCAGGAGGCCATGAACCACAAGGCTTGCAGTATTTGCTTTGCAGATAACTGGGTTTTTGTGGCCACTTGTTTGAAGTAGGTTGCCAAATGAGTCTGTTTCTCTGGCGTGAGGAAAGCTATCTGGGAAGTTGTATTCAAGCTTGCTCCCAGGAATATAATTTGTTGACAGGGTACCAGGTGTGATTTCTTTTCATTTATGGTGTACCCCAGACAAGTCAGTACCCTTTGAACAAAAGCCAGATGATTCAAAAGTATGTCCTGGCTTTCTGCTTGAATTAGACAATCGTCCAGGTATAGATATATTTGAATATTTCTTTGCCTGCAGAATGCAATGACTGGAGCTAGGCACTTTGTGAATACCCTGGGTGCAGTAGATAAGCCAAAGGGCAGTGCAGAGAACTGATAGTGCATGTAGCCTGCTTTGAAACATAGGTATCTTCTGCAAGTCTCCCTGATAGGGATGTGAAGGTATGCTTCTTTTAAATCTAGTGTTGCCAACCATGCATCTTTGCCTAGCATAGGAAGCAGCTGGTGAAGAGTCAGCATCTTGAATTTTGGAATCACCAGAAAGGTATTTAGAGTAGAAAGGTCCAGGATAGGACACCATGTATTGCCTTTTCTGTGTACCAGAAAAAGTCTCAAATAGAAACCTTGTCCCTTTTCCTCTTCTGGTACCAACTGAATAGCCCCCATGCTTAAGAGAGACAGTACTTGAGTTTGGGCCTCTGCCCACTGATTTGCGGGGTAGATCTGGTCACCCGCTTGGTGTTGGTAAGGTGTGGAAGTGAAATCTGTATCCTTGGGACACTATATTTAAAACCCGTTTGTCCTGGGTAATGAGTTCCCAGTTTTTGGCCTGCAGACCAATCTTTCCTCCTAAAGGAGCATTCAGTTGGGAAGTGCTTGGAAGTTTTAAAAGCAAGTCATTGAGACAGTTTTCCATAGGGGGAGTCTTACTACTCCCTGATTTGGGTGCGGAAACCCCCCACTGCTTAGTCTTGTGGGTCCCCTGGGACTGAAACCTGGGGTTTCTGCTGTGTCTGGGTTTGGCTTGAGAAGACCTGGAAGGGGCTAGAAAGGACCAATTCTTAGAGGGCCAGTGCCTACTAAATCTAGGAGGCTGAACTTGTAAGAATTCTTTAACAGTTTGCATAGATTTGGCTTTATCTTCCATCTTTTTAAGAACTTCCTCAGCCTTGTTGCCAAACAGGCGGTCCTGATTTAAGGGGAGCATCCAACAGTTTAGCTTTAACATGATCAGGCAAAGATTGCTCCTTAAGCCAAGCATGCCTTCTGAGCAGAGAACCAGTAACAGCAGCCCTGCAAGAGGCCTCTAAAGAATCAAAACCACATTGCAAAGTATGTCTTACAACTTGTTCAGCAGAATGAATTAAATCCTGTAATTCTTTATCTTCCGCACAGTCAGGAATCAACATAATTTTCTGTTTAAGCAATCCAATAACATGTTGCTGATACTTTAACATATGAAACTGGCAGTTTAAAGCCCTAATGGCCAAGGTTTCAGAAGTGTAAACCTTCTTACCCCATCTATCCAGCGTCCTGGAGTCTCTATCAGAAGGGGTAGGATTTTTAGCAGTAGAAAACTTAATGCCCTTGGGTCCCTGTGAAATAGTCTCTGGATCCACAATAGGATTTTAAAAAAGGAACTTGTGTGAATCAGGAACCCTGTAATATCTGTCAGGTTTTCTGGGAGCAGGAAGCAAAGAATCAGGGGCCAAACTAGATTCCGAAAAAGCATCATCAACAATGTCTAGTACAGGAGGAATAGCTAAAGGCCTATGCTGAGGCAGGAGTAAGAAATCCCTAAGCCTCTTTTTTGAATCAGAAAAATCCTGGCTTTCCCAGTGGAAATGCTCCCTTAGAGTATGTAAGGTTTCACCAAAAGAAAAATCCTCTGGAGGGGAAGCAGAGGGAATAGAGTCCTCTGCATCAGAATCCTCATAAGTAGATAAGGGCAAATCCAGATCATCAGAAGAATCAGTAGAATCAGAATCCTGGTCAGAAGATTCATATACAATTTCAGTCCTAGGTCTCTTAGAAGGGGGAGGATGGCTTCCCTTGATTAGAGTTATAAGATCTTCAGCCATTCTTATCATTTGTTTTTTAGGCTTAGAGGCCTGAGCATGCGGCCTAGGTGTCAGTTTGTTTAGGCATGGTTCGAGATTTAGGCCTAAATGAAGAAGGAGGCATTGGTTTAATATGTAAGTCCGTAGGCCTGAATACACCCTCAGAAGCCGGTGCCTGCACAGCGGCTCCGGACCCATCCAAAGTAGAGACATCCGTGGGTTCCATAGTTGAAGCATCTTGCCGCATACTGGACTCCGAATGGGTCTCAGTAGAGGCCTGCGAATCAGAAGTAGTGGGTATCAGGGGCTGCGAAAGCACCTTACTGAGTACCGGCGAACTGGCGACTGGCTTAGGAGAAGCGTCGTCGGCAGTTTTGGACCTCGTCGGCCTGTCTCTGTCTTTATCTTTGCATTTTTTAGAAATTCCAGTAGTCGGATGGCTAATCGACGACATTTCTGGATAATTAAACTGAGAACCGAAATATTTAGAGGCAAAAATACACCGATGACGGATAGTGCACTGATTAAATAAAGCACAAAAGTGACAGCAAGGAACGTTGTGGTCAGGGCCTAGGCAAGGAATACAGTACGAATGAAAATCTTTATGAGGTATTTGCTTTCCACAAGTAATGCAATTATTAACTTTTACTGACATCGGTAAGGAGCAAGAAAAAATTTCCCCAATGGGGTACTTAGCTTTAGTTGAAGACTTTGGTTCTGAAACTCGAAAAATAAACTTTCAGGAGTTGGCCGGCCAACACTTGCAAACTGCTTCTGCTTCAGGCACCGCACGGCAAGAAAGACTGATGTAATGGCGTTAGCTGCATGTTTTATACCACTGATGACCTGACATCATGGAAGAAGGAACAGCAACCGACGCTGGACCCAAGACTTTGTTAATCAGGCCAACTGAGGGCTACTGCAAGCAGATAACCCAAATGTAATGACTGCAACAGTGAAACATGAAGAACATCTCCAGGGTAACAAATGAGAGTAAATATGTGTTGATGGAACAGTTAGCAAGGACAGTAGGTACATTAATGAATATTTGTGTATGCTGCTGTTACTGTATATCAGATGTGTATAATGAAAGTTACTGTTGCAACCAACAGTATGTTGTATTCCCCAGTTCATGTGTTAACAGAAATAAATGAACCCTACAGCTATTGTCTCATGCCCTTCAGAAAGGGGCACTTATCTGTAGTTTGTTGGCACTTGTGGCCATAGAAAAGTTATTGTACATTTTAGCAGGTATTAGCCAAGCATATGTTGTACATTAATGCAAATGATAAACATTAGTATAACTACAGTCATAAAACCTAAATGTATTGTTGCCAATGTACATGTTCTGTGCCATGTTCACTAATGTTACTCATATGATTGTATTGACAATGCCTACTAACCATGTGTGGCAGACGTATAGAAGTACTCTGCAACTGGAATGAATCATGTGGCAGTGATTAAACATAATAAATGACATCCACATGATGGATGTTAGCGCACACAGGTTAAAGAACTGTAAGGCTGGCATTGCCTTATAGGTATATAAAAAACATTTCTGACAATTGTTATGGCAGTGTACACATAAATGACAATGTGGAAATATTGCGAAAATCACTGACATCTGTGGAATCATCCCAGTTATAGTATTAAGTGATGAAAATACACATTTGTTAGCAGCAATCATGCTGTGAATGATAGAAAGTCAGTGAGTATTCATGCATGCTGTATATGTATGTAGCAATATACAGAGGTGCATGACACATACACAGAGGTGTCACATTGACCAGGATATAAACAGAGTAGTGATCTAATAAACTTGTTACTATTTGTCTAACTAAAGCAGGTGTGACATACACATGTGCAAAATGAGTCTTACTACTGCGGCATATGTGAAAATATATATAAATTAAGGTACAAGTCAAGTGTACTCCATACCCTGACAAATGGGTTCTGTTTCTGAATGTCATGATGTATATCAGTATGCTTATGATGTATTTTTTGTGTTTATTACAAATGTATATGTAGCCCACATAAGACATGGGTAAAATAAAAGTACATTTTATATTTATTTATTTATTGACATTTGATTATCGGGAAAGTATAACTGGGAAGGTGTCCATTTTCAGTGGTGGCTTGGGGAAAAAGCTCCAAGGTATTATAAAAACATTTTAAGAACAGTAATTTTACAATCTTCAAAAATAATACAAAAACATTTACAGTGAAACATTGGTTAAGAGTAGATAAAACGTATTTGACAATTATTTAATATTTAGAAAAGTTTTAACCAGTTTACAAAGAAATTATACACAAATAGGAATTGCAATATGAAGTAAGAGAGCAAACACAGGGTTATGGCATATTTAGAAAAAAGTGAGTCAGGGGAGAGCAACTGATTGAAGTAAGGAAGTCAGTGAAGAAGGAAGAGTAAGAAGATTTAAGGCATGAATAGATACTCATTTAGGGATATAATTCATCCTGGGGTTCATAGGTTTATAGGTTTTTACTAGGCTATTGGCCCTAGGGCCTATACAAGCCTAGCCAAACAATTCCCTGGATATTTCTTCCCACAATATTTACTTCCCTGGACCCCTGTCTAGCAGGGCAACTGACATGATCCCCGGGGTGAATTTCCTATCTCCCATCCAATTGTCAAGGTTCCTTTTGAAGAGGGCCAAGGAGGAGCGCTGATGAAGAACAGAGTAAGATTTTGGCTAGGAAGTCCTTCAGAATGTTTTTAAAGGACTGGAGAGAGGGGACTGCCTTGATGCAAATAGGTAAGGAGCTCTAGGCCTTAGTAACATAATACGAGTACAGACCATGGCCAGCAGATTTGATAGGTTTGTGGACAGAGGGGAGTTTTATTTAATTTGATTGTAGTGATGGATTGGGGAACATAGTTGTGTAGAATGATATTTACTGCTGGACAAACAGGTGGATGCTGGATCATTTTATAGGATGTAAGAAGCTGCGTATATGTTAGTTGATGGGGTCATTTTAACCAATTTATACAGTTTAATGATATACAGAGGTGGGTTTTGAAAGGGGTGTTTACTGAAAATTTAGCCAATTTATAATATTATTGTTCAAGTTTTGATTTTTGTGATGCCTGGAGGTTAGTAAGGAAGGGAGTACCATAAAGTAGTGAGGGGAGGAGGTAAGTAGTGGTAAGAGTAGTTTTAGTTGCATTGGTGAGAATTTTTTTTTCGCTCTGTAAATCATCCTAGTTTTTTGGTGATTTTTTTATGCAATTTAGAAGAAGTACATGCAGATCAAATTTAAGATTATCATCCAATATCACCAGTAATAATTTGCTATGAGAAGGGATTTCAATGGTTGCATTATTATGAGAGAGGATTTTCATTTTTTTTTTCATGAGAGAGGGATTTGGGAAAAAAGAAAGTACTTTTTTCTAGGTTTGAGTATTTGTTGTGAGATACAAAGCCATGTTTCACCATGGTGTTAAGACATCAGCTAATGGGCTAATTAAGTAAATGTTACTGTACAATTGTTTGTGACTATGATGCATTTGTGTTACTATAAGCAATGATATGGCATGTGTCCTTCCTGGGGTAAGTGCCACACCACGCCTGCTGACCTGAATGGGTGTACTAAAGTCAGATGTGAATGCAGTATATTATAATTGATATATATCCCTGAACTGAACCTTGTTAACAACAATATTAAGAACTTTTTCTAGAATTTTTACCCCAGGCCTCCATTGCCTAACTGTGTGACTGTGAGCAAGTCTCTTAACCAGACACCTCTCCAGGGTGGAGTCTAAAAAAGGTCAATGGAGATCACTGCTCTACCTTGCAAATCAAATACAAATAAGTAAACTGTATGACAGTACTAACACACTCAGGTGAAGCATTGACATGATCTGTGGTAGATTTTCATTGCACATACACCCAATGTACACAGGCCTGTGACATATGTTATTATCCTCTGCTTGTGGGTCACTAACTCCATTGTAGACATTGTCAAAGCCTACATGGCAGAAAGGCTAATTCGATTAATTGTTGACAAAGAGCAACAAATGACAACAAATATGTAATGACATTCATTCGTTAAAGGTCTGTTTACAGGGTGCATCTACTACATTATTATACTGGGCATGCTCACAAGGAATTGCAAAAAGACTACTATAACATCAACTAAGCAACACAAATACACAAGAACGCCTCATAACACAGGTGCACTCACACTTTTTGATGATTTTTTGCAGCATGCAGCACTTTAAGAAATGTTATTTAAGCCCTCATGTCCTATAAAGACCTAGAATATGAACAGAAAAATGACAGTAATATGCACATGTTTGTATGAGGTCACAGCTGGTATGATAAAGATGTTGAGTGAGATAGGGGAGAAATGGCTCCTGAGGGTATTCATAGCAAGGAAGAGGAAAAGTCATATCCCTGATAACTAGAGAATAAGCATATTCATGCCAGTTTACAAGAACAATGAGGACATCCACAGCTGTGGGAAGTGCAGAGGGATCAAACTCCTGTCATATTACATAAAAGTTCTGGAGAGGGTGATTGATAAATGGATACACAAAGTAGTAAAAAGTAAGATGGGAGATGATCAGTTTGTATTCAGATCAGGATGCGGCACAACCAACCCAATGTTTGCAGTGAGACAGATAGCTGAGAAGAAGTTATAGATAAACAAAGAGTCCAATTGGACATTCCTATATTTGAAGAAAGCATACGACAAGGTCCCAAGAAAGCTGATTTGGGCAGTCCTGTAGTGGTTCGAAGTCCCAGAAACACTGATAGAATTAATGTAGGCTATGTAAGAGGACCCACTGACTCAAGTATGAACACTGCTCATTTTCACAGAGAGGTTCCCAGTGGGAGTGATTGTGCATCAGGGTTCAGCTCTGAACCCACTGCTGTTCATACTGGTGATGGACTACATTAGCAAACAGGTCAGAGGGGAGAGATCAACAAAGCTGCTATATGCAAATGATGTGGCATTATAGGCAGACTCTGAGCAAGAATTTCAGCAAAGGATAGGGGAATGCAGTGCAAAACTGAAGGCACGTGGGATGAAACTGAGTACAGATAAGACAGTGGTAATAGCAAATTGGGGAGGTCAGAAGAAGCTGAGAATTGATACAGAAGAGAAGATAGTGGAACGGGTTAACAGTTTCAGCTATCTGGGGGGGGGGGGTTGAATAGAAGTGAAGCCTGAATGAAGAGGTCAAAGCTAGAATCAGAGGGGCTCCAATCAACTGGCATAGAGTGTCAGGTGTAGTGTATGAGAGAAGAATGACAAAGAAGTTAAAAAGTAAGGTGTACAAAACAGTGGTGTGACCACTGCTGCTGTATGGAACAGAAACCTGGGCAGTAAAGGCAGAGCAGCAGAAGATGCTAGAGGTGATAGAAATGAAGTACCTTAGATGGGTGGTAGGATGCACACTGTGGGACTGACAAAGAAATGAGGACAAAAGAGCAGAAGCCATAGTAGCTCCAATTGCAGAAAAGATCAAAGAGAACAGATTATGGTGGTCTGGGCATATGAACAATAAAGTAGAAGACAATCTGGTGAAGATTTGGAATACACGGGAAGATGGCAAGAGGAAACGAGGGCCTCCAGCAAAGAGGTGGATGGATTGTGGGAGAGAAGATCTGCAACAATCAGGCATGAGTGTTGAAGAAAGCAGGAGTGTGGCACTGAATCGACAGAGATGGCGACAGTTAACACAACACCATGACCCCATGTAGAAAATGTGAGAAAGGGGCTTATTGATGATGAATTTAAATGTTTGTATGAAGACATGCAATACAGAGCATTATTATCATTATTTGGAAAATAAGTAATGCCTGTTAGAAATCATGAAATACTCAGCATTTGCATCTTGCCAGACTCGAACACGTGCTACAGCAGATCTCAGAGAGATGAGTCAATCACTGACACCACAGAAAGAGGAATATTGGTTGTGTCATAAATGCATTACATCACTTTCCTGTTATAATGGTATGGATCCCCTAAATTGGAATGTGAGACCTTAAGAATGTGTCCCTCTTACTGTGCAGTAACTACTTTCTTTGCTTATGCCACTCCTGTCTGTCACAGTTGTGAGGCAGACAGATGCTACCAGATTCAAACCCCTATCAGTCACACTATACACTCTATAGAATTGTGCATTGACTAAGTCCACCCCAGAAAAAAATAATGGAACTTGCCACAAATAACACAAATCAAGGTGTAAAGTAAGGAAGGGCTTTTGGTGTAACTTATCCAATAAAAATTTGTCAGCATGATGAAAAGAATGTAGCTATGTTAATGTTTTTTATCTTTGTTAAATTATCACCTATAACATAGGCAATCATACATTTATATAAACAAAATAAACCATATTGACATATTCTCAGTTAGAAACATATATCATATATAATTGTCTGTACAGTCATTGTTAATCGTAGTTAAGTTAATGTTTTCACAACTGTGAATAGTCCAATATCAGTGCTGCTTTGCCAAGCCAAAACTTTCCATTCACATTGTTTTGTACACACACACTGTCCCAGATTCAAACCACAGTCTATCTGTGTTGAAATGCTATACAAGTCATTACTTGCTGTAAGTGTCACAGGAGCACTTATACCAGAAGACCTCCAGAACATCTGTTTGACTTCCATGAAATCCCCAAATGTGCTAAAAGTTGTTTATCCAACATAAAAATGGATAGAAATAAGTTGATGCTGTGGTGTTTGTGTCATGTCAGTACACTCACAAAATGTTCTTTGCTGGAACTGAGCAACCACCTATGCAAGGCCACAAGTTAACAAAATTTATATTAATCACACATGCCACAATGGAAGTCTTAACACAGCTGTGAGACTCCATCTCTGCGAAGTCATTACATCATATCATTCTGTTGCACACCAATTGTTTGAAGGTAAAAGGATGGTGGAGGCCTCTCCCACTATAACTGGGATGGATGTCATTGTGTATTCTGATACACAATGATTACAGTAACTCATTGTAGGCTTTGAACTCCTACCTATGTGACCACAGGAGCTACAGGCTATTGTATAACCTGAACATGCCACAGGGAAGTTTTGCTACAATTATGAGATATTTGTCTGTTTGGAGGGATTACATCATTTTATGGCTGCAAGGTGCATGTGTGCCTGTAGTCTTGTAAAAAGAGTACTGCGATTTGCCTCATCTCTAAATATTGCACGATGCTAGGTATATCCAAACACATGATGCATAATGCAATTGTCATTGTGATAGCAGAATCATGATCATGCTCAATTTGTAGAAAATAATAGATATGAATGCAGTGCTTACTAAGGCAATAAACTACAGAACATTGCCTCATTTCCTCTTGCCACAGGAGAAGACATACTACTGATATTGTAAAAGAAAATTTTCAACATATTGGATTATCACTGTTAAACAAAGCATTTGTCTGTGAGAAATGGACAGGAAGTATTGGAAGAAGAATCCCCAGCTATACATGTACACATCAGATAGGTAGCTGACAGTGTTACTCACATTTACTTTCACATTCATACTGACATCAGTAAGTCTAAGGAGTAATGCTTGGAAGTGAACTGCCTGCCTATGATCGCAACCTAAGAAATAGTGCATGAACTGCAAGAGCCAGACAAGATGATGTTGCACCACTGTAACAATGCACATTTGAATGGGCAACATCATCATTATTTTACAGGGTGATGTGTTTGCTAAAAGGGAAAGAAAAGTGGTGGAGGAAACCATTAACTGTACAGCTATGCATCCATCCTATATGTATTTGAAGCCCTTTCTATACAGCAGGAGATAGAAACACAGAATCACAGTAGTCACCGCTGGATTCAAGACACTTACCTATCTAGTTACACAGTCTAGAGAGCACAATATCAATAGCCAGTGCTACAGAACAAGCTGTATTACAATTGTTAGTGCAGTTTTGAAAGCATTATCTTATCAGCATGCTGCAAAATTGTGTTTTGCCTGGGGATGTTAGAAGTTGATAGGGGCACCCTTTGACCATGTAAATATAATAAGTGGAACTGGACATAATGGGTGTTGTGAAGAAGCAAAATGTAGATGACAATGCAGACATATACACACAGTCATACTTTGATTTGAACCGCCTACCCATCTAGTTACACAATTTAGAGAGTACAGTATCAATGGCTTGTGCCACAGGAAAAGTCTGAATTCTATTGTGAAAGAGTGCACTTTTGAAAGGATGACCTCATCAGTGTGTTGCAGAGAAGATATTTTGTTAAAAGCAGGATAAAGTGATAGGGGAGTACCCTCCCACTTTAAAGGTGTCTCTTATGTGGAATTGGACACAACACATGTGTTGATGAAGCCATTTCTGCACACACAGCAAGTTTAACATTGTTGGATTTGAAACACCTACCTGCTAGTTACACAGTCTAGCAAACACAGTATCATCTGTACACACCACAGGAAAAGCCTGGCTTCTATAGTGAGAGAGAGCACTTTTGAAAGGATGACCACATCAGTGTGTTGCAGAGGAGATGTTTGTGTTAAAAGTGGGATAAAGTGATGGTGGAGTCCACTCCGAGTTTATATGTTTCTTCTGAGTAGAAGTGTATACATCAGATGCATTGAGCAATGCAGTCCTAACTATCAGTACAGATGTGCACACACAGTGGTCCAACGTAAAGAACTTTGCCCTTTTCCCCGCTCTAGTGTAATCTGGGACTTGGTATATATTGTTAGGGGTGTGGGGGGGGGCATACCCCCCCCCACCTATGTGGATCTTAAGTACTACAGTTTGACTGATGGTCGCAGTGTTGGCTGACTAATGAAAGCCATGTGTTACAGCTTCAGTGACATGCACATTCCCTGAAATACACTTTGATGGATATTCTTCCATTAACGGGGCAACAGTCTTCGAGAAACAAAACTGTTGCCACGAAGCGTGCCTGAAAAAGTACCGAAAATAATAATAATGATCAATTATTTTCACCTTAGAGGCAAGATGGTAGAAAGGAAACGTTTTGCTGAATGGATTCTTTTAGTAGTTTGTACTGCATAGTTCCAGTCACGCAGCAGCCAAGAGTTTGGAAATCACCACTTCCCCAGAAATTCTGGGACTGTCAAGGGGCAACCTGCTCCTAACATTATGCTGTGCTCCTTCTGGGCTGACTGGCCCAGCTTGACTACATGTGGGATTGGAGGAGGGCAGTGAATCCTTTTTTACTACACTTTTACTTTTATTACATGAAAAGGATTACACGCGATGGATCGCATTCACAAACAAACACACATACATACATTTTAACAGGAATACAGCTGCAGCCCATCACTACAGAGCTGACAACTGGAAGCTAACAAATGCTTTAATTAAATACACAAGTGTGCCAATTGTCCTTTTGAAAAGGCCTATTCATACAACACCACTGCTTTTGAGGTTTGCCAGTCTCCTTGCTGTGCCTTTTTATGGGAAACGTGTTCTGTCAGTTTACAGAAGAAGTAGGTTGGTTCACACCTGCTTGCTTTCCATTCATTATGTTTGGGATCTTACCTGACATTTCTTCCCTGTCGTATTTCTGGCACAACCAAATGGTCCCCGAAAGTAAACACTGCCTCTTAGAAAGTGGAGCACACAACATGTGGAACAGTAATGTTTGCTAAGTAAAAAAAAATTTTGCTGATTTATAAATGGATTTCATTAACAGTAAATAGTCATGAAACTGGATTTTTTCATACGAAGTCAGGACCAGTTGATAGTTCTCTGTATAAGTTATCAGGGCAACACTTTCAATGCGATCATTCAGTTGTAATGTAGTAGCTTAAGAAGTGTGTTAACCAGAATCGTGTAACATTTAAACAAAAAACTTTTTTTTTTATATAATGTATTATGAAAACAAATAGTTTTTATACATATGTGGTTAGCAGACATGTTAAGGAACTGGATTACAGCTTAAAAATTGCATTGAAAGTGTTGCCCGATAATGGAAAAGTACCCTTTGATGTATGCATTCAATGGGTAGCCATTCAGGGATTTTATCATTCAATTTGTGAACATAGACCAGAGATATGAAGACAGACTTGTTTATGGGACATTACTAACCATCTTTATAGTGTTTTTATTTATTTAACATTTGTTTACTGGGATAGTCAGTCTGCGTATATACTCATTTTCAGCAGAGGCCAAGGAGAAAAGCTGCAGGTATAGATCACATTTCACGTTGTAATACATAGAGAATTTACTTATGAAACAGTAAATACAAAATTACATTTGAAACATTAATACATAGAGTGAAATATTTACAAAAGTACAAATAAACTGGGTACACAGAGTCAAATATTTACATACTTAAGAGGTAACATGGTAGGTGTGATAGAATGAAATAGGATGTTAACATGAGAGTCTAAGGTTGTTATGGGAGTATTTAGTTTCAGATATGCTAGTGAAGATAGATATGATGCCTAAATATTGTGAGAAGAGAGTTACGTTGAATGCAGTGAAACAATAACCAAACTTTATTTAGCATAGTCTTAAGTGTATATTAGAGACCGATGGAGTCTGTGAAATAGAATTTTCCTCAAAGTATGAAGCACAGGGGTGAGGTTTTATGTGGATATATTAAAGTTTAAGGAGAGTTAGGGGAATTTTAATGAAAATAGAATGTTTATAGAGACACTAACAGAGATTTGATAAGAATGTTTTCATGGATAAGGGGTTGAAAGTAGATTTGAGATTTACATTGGACAGTAGATGTCTATCCTGGTGTGGAGCAGGAGGAGAGTCATTCCTTTCTGAATTGGACATTTAGATAGACTTTGAAGGATTGGTAAGAGGTGGATGTTCTAATGAAGTATGGAGGGAATTCCAGGCTTTGGCGACAGATTAGGAGCAAAGGGAGTGTCCTGCTGATTTGATTGGTCTATAGATAGGAAGTTGCTTTTGGTCAACTGATCACAGAGGGCAAGTGGATGAGCATATTTTTAGGGATGCATTTTTAGTGATCTTATATGCAGTGAGTAATTGAGTATATTTTAGGTAGGTGGGTAGTTCTAGCTGGTTAAGGGTTTTAGTGCAGTAAAATGATGGCTATGATATTGAGGACTAGTTGCAAATTTGGCACTTTTACAACATTGTTCCAGTTTTTGAATATTTGAGTTTTGAATATTTGTGAGAATGGGTGCACAGTAGAGGAGAAGAGGAAGGAGGTAAGTTTTGGTAGTGTGATTCTAGAGGTGGGGATGAGGAAGTTTCTATATCTGTAGAGTAGACCTAATTTTTTATGTATTTTTATGGCATTTTCTATGTGTTAATCAAATGTAAGAGTGTCATCTAGTATCATTCCTAGTAGCTTAGTTTGAGAGGTAAGTTCAATATTTGTGCTATTAAGGAAACATATTTTGAAGCTGTTTTTTTCATGGGACTTTAATGTAGGGGGAAATAGTAGTTTAGTTTTGTTGGGATTAAGCATAAGTTGATAGTTTTGTAACTATTTTCCTATGGCAGTAAAGGATTCCTGAGTGATGTGTTGTAGGTTAGTATGATCATTTGATGAGCATATAAGTACTGAATCATCGGCATATTGTATAATGCAGGCATGTTGTATGAGTTGTATGGAGTGAGTTGGTAAGTATATTAAACAGTAAGGGTCCAAGGATTGAGCCACGTGGGACACCTATATTTACAGAGAAAAAGGGGAATAGAGTGTTCTGCTATTTTACCGACTGGAATCTATCTTTGAGATAGATCTGAAATCAGTTTAAGGTATTGGCTGTAAGGCATAATGGTGACATTTCTTTTAAAAGTTTTGTGTGGCTAACAGTATTGAACATTTTTGATAGATCAAGGAATAATGCAGGTGTGAATTAGGCACTATCCTTGGCTTTATTGATTGTTTCCATGAATAAAAAAAGAGCTTTATTAGTACTATGAAATGGTTGAAAACCATGTTGGGTTGAAGTTAAAAGTTGTTCCTGTGTAAGGTATTGTAACAGTTGCTTATGGACACATTTTCCAGTAATTTTGAAAGGTGGATAGCATTGTTATTGGCCTGAAGTTTGTGATATCAGTTGAATTATCTCTTTTGTGAAAGAGAATGATGTGTGACTTTCTCCAGCTCTTGAGGACATATAATTCTTGTATAGATCTGTTTATGAGGATGGAAATGGAGTAGGCTATGCTACTAGCTGCAATTTTTAGAAAATGATTAGGTAAACTATCTGCAGACATAGAGCAAACTTTTGTTTAGCAGACGTTTGATAGTAGTTACAGGCACTGTCTGAAGGTTGAATTTAGAAGTAGCTTGGGAGGGGGCATGGCCAAGATGCCAGTCTGATAGCAGCAGAAATCCATAGCTCTGCTTAGATTTTAATATTCTGACAGGAAATACACTTTATTTTTTAGAAAAAATCTAACTAAAAGTATACTAAAAGATAGATTAACATAGACTCTTTATTATTTTCTAAAAATTAATACATACTCAAGAGAATTTTTTAATTATTCCTGTCATTATTCTCAACATATGCAACTCGAAGAATCCACACCAAGAGAGTGCAGTGAAGAAAGAACTACATCTTATAATAACAAACATCCAAGAACTGTCACTAAAAACATGAGCAACTCGAAGAACCCACACCAGGAGAGTGCAGTGAAGAAAGAACTACATCTTATAATAACAAACATCCAAGAACTGTCACTAAAAACATGAGCAACGTGAAGAACCCACACCAGGAGAGTGCAGTGAAGAAAGAACTACATCTTATAATAACAAACATCCAAGAACTGTCACTAAAAACATGAGCAACGTGAAGAACCCACACCAGGAGAGTGTGGTGAAGAAAGAACTACATCTTATAATAACAAACATCCAAGAACTGTCACTAAAAACATGAGCAACGTGAAGAACCCACACCAGGAGAGTGCAGTGAAGAAAGAACTACATCTTATAATAACAAACATCCAAGAACTGTCACTAAAAACATGAGCAACGTGAAGAACCCACACCAGGAGAGTGCAGTGAAGAAAGAACTACATCTTATAACAACAAACATCCAAGAACTGTCACTAAAAACATGAGCAACGTGAAGAACCCACACCAGGAGAGTGCAGTGAAGAAAGAACTACATCTTATAATAACAAACATCCAAGAACTGTCACTAAAAACATGAGCAACGTGAAGAACCCACACCAGGAGAGTGCAGTGAAGAAAGAACTACATCTTATAATAACAAACATCCAAGAACTGTCACTAAAAACATGAGCAACGTGAAGAACCCACACCAGGAGAGTGCAGTGAAGAAAGATCTACATCTTATAATAACAAACATCCAAGAACTGTCACTAAAAACATGAGCAACGTGAAGAACCCACACCAGGAGAGTGCAGTGAAGAAAGAACTACATCTTATAATAACAAACATCCAAGAACTGTCACTAAAAACATGAGCAACGTGAAGAACCCACACCAGGAGAGTGTGGTGAAGAAAGAACTACATCTTATAATAACAAACATCCAAGAACTGTCACTAAAAACATGAGCAACGTGAAGAACCCACACCAGGAGAGTGCAGTGAAGAAAGAACTACATCTTATAATAACAAACATCCAAGAACTGTCACTAAAAACATGAGCAACTCGAAGAACCCACACCAGGAGAGTGCAGTGAAGAAAGAACTACATCTTATAACAACAAACATCCAAGAACTGTCACTAAAAACATGAGCAACGTGAAGAACCCACACCAGGAGAGTGCTGTGAAGAAAGAACTACATCTTATAATAACAAACATCCAAGAACTGTCACTAAAAACATGAGCAACGTGAAGAACCCACACCAGGAGAGTGCAGTGAAGAAAGAACTACATCTTATAACAACAAACATCCAAGAACTGTCACTAAAAATGGCCAAATTTGAAAACAAAATGGATACCATCAAACAACAATGCAGTAAACAACTGGAACTTCTAAATGGAATAGTAAAAAAACAACTATTTATTTATTTATCTGTTTACATTTGTTGACTGGGAGAGTCCGACTGGACACAGGTCCATTTTCAGCGGAGGCCCGATGAGAAAAGCTCCATATTAAGTAGCATTTAAAGTATAGACATTGGCCCAGCTGAGGACGTAAGACAAGAATAAAACATAGATGTAAAACAGCTGTAGAACATAGTACAATTTTAAAATATGGGGACATATACTAAACATGGTTACAAATGTAGTTGAAATTCATCAGTGAACAATTGATACAATCTGTTTTTGAGGTACATAACAGCCATTAGCAGTTGTTGCTACAAGAAGTTAGTACACTGTGGTAGGTAGCTGGGAACATGAGTAGCCAAGCTTGCTAAGAGTAGGTTGTTGATAGAGGGCCGAGAGAGGTAGTGAGTGGGTGGAGTGGATGGTATTAGAGGGGGGATTGCAAGGGCATATCTGGCAAGTTTTTAAGTGTGATTTTAATAAGGATTTGAAGTGGATTAATTGAGGATGGGGGGGAGTTCCAGAGTTTGGCTATAGTGCAGGAGAATAATGCTTCTCCAGGAGAGTTATTGGCTCTTGTGACCTGTAGAAGCTTTTTGTGGCTGGATCTTAGTGGCCTCATGGTTATGTAGGGTTGGAGTAGATTCTAGGGAGATGGGACTTTTAGTGGTTGGTTTATTAGTTTGTGGGTGAGTGCGAGTTGGTACCATTGGAGGTGGGGAAGCTCTAGCCAGCCCAGTTCTGCTAGTGAGAGACAGTGGTGAGTACTGTAGTAAGCCCCTGTGGCGAATTTGGCGATTTTGTTGTAGCAGGTTTCAAGCTTATTTAGGTTGCATTGTCTAAGGTTAGTAAGACAATCTGAACAGATTCTTTGCCTTCGAGGAAACAGTAACTGATCTGGATACTAGAGTGACAGAAAATGAACATCACAATGAATTTCTTCTGAAACAAAACACAAGCTGATTGAGAAACTAGAAGACCTTGAAAGTAGATCATGGAGGAATAACATAAGAATATATGGAATTCCTGAGAAAGAAGAGAGTGCTAACATGATTCCAATTCCTCAATAAGTGGTTTTCATCAGTACTAAACATGCCTGAATCCCTTTCTTTTGGAATTGAGAGGGCTCATCGGTCCCTGGCAAATCCAGCTTGTTGTTACTTCTAAATAGCTGTTTTTATATGAAAGGGTTAATTTTTTCATGATGTTGATGTTTTGTGAGGAAACTGGTGGCCTGTGTGACTGTTCTCATTGTGGAGATTCATGGCATGCAGTGACAAGGCAGCTTGAGTGTTTTTTTTTCTTTCTGTAAACTCTAAAAGCTTCAAGATTTGATTTCCCACCAAAAATGCTTTTTTCCTCAATAGAGACAACCTCTGATGTGTATGAGCCTATTTAGATACTTTTTAACAAGTTTATGAAGCTGCAGCTTGAGGAAACAACAGTGATGACATCACTTGACCTTTTGAACTTGTTAAATGGCTGTATTTAGAATTCTTTTATCTTGAAATTCTGTTATTCTTCACTTAGATACTTTAAATGATAAATAATTAGTTCTGATAAAAGTGTTTAACTCCTTTGAAAATACCTATGCTCTTTTATAGATGCATAAATTCTGCTGATTCAGTTACACTTTTAGTAACTAAATGACATCGAATGAGATAGGAGCTGCATTAGAAAACTCATTATGCATATTAAGATCGGACTTATGTTACATAACTAAACCTTTAGTAACTAAACAGAGGGTTTGAGTTTTTTTATAATAAGTGTTTTATATATATATATATATATATATATATATATATATATATATATATATATATATATTCAGCAGATCCTTGCATGAAAAATGTTAGCTAGATGGCTGACAAAATGGTTAAAACATCTGATGTTTCTTGAAAAGTCTTGGAAATATTGACAATCTTCTTAACCTTCAGCTTCTAATGTTTATACATACTTTGATCTGATGTGTATTTCTGACATAGCTGCTTTTCAGAGGTGCTATTATTATATGTGACATTCATATAGCTTCAGTTATATTGGACACTCTCATTTTAATGAATATTTCATGAACTCAGATTTCTTTAGTTGCTCTCATAATGCTTTTCTTTTTTGTTTTTATACTAAATTCTAAGCAGAGATGGATAATTTGCGTCTTTTGGTGTTGGAGAGGTGGTGTATGAATGGTTTAGTTAAGTTTTTTAACCAAACCAGAAACATTATGTTTCATGTATGTGTTTGTAAATAGTTTTGGGTTTTTGAAAGTAGTGCTTAATTGACATTATACACCCATGATAACTAAGTTTTCAGCAGATTTCAAGTCAACACGGAATTAAGGTCTTTCAGTAAGTGACAACATGCACATTATAGTCAATAGCTTATAAATGTTTATCATTAAATATTAATGGTTTGAACAATAATGTCAAAAGAGCTGGTTTGCTTAAATATATCAAAATGCATAAAGCCCAGATCATCTTTTTACAGGAAACCCATCTATTAAAAAAGACCTACAAAAATACTCATTTAAGAATCCCATCTGCTCAAACTGATTATTTGTGTTTTACATGATAGAAAAGAAGCCAACAAGTAAATCCAAAAAATGGAATGGAGTCCACTGGCAAGTATATACCAACGCAGAATGGTAAAAACAGTCCTTTATTAGAATAAAAACGATTATCAGTATTCACCAACATAAAATAAGCGCTTTTGTCTCCAATTATACAATTCAGGAGACTTTGAGGTTTGATAAAGTCTCCTGAATTGTATAATTGGAGATGAAAGCGCTTATTATTTTATGTTGGTGAATACTGATAATCGTTTTTATTCTAATAAAGGACTGTTTTTACCATTCTGTGTTGGTATATACTTGCCAGTGGGCTCCATTCCTTTATTTTTGTTTTAACTGTGTAGTTGCAGTTATATGGGTGGCCACAGTGGTGCAGTGGTTAGCGTTGCCACCTCACAGCAAGACATTCTCTGGTTCAATCCTCGGCTGGGGTGTCTACTGTGCGGAGTTTGCATGTTCTCCCTGTGATCATGTGGGTTTCCTCCGGGTGCTCCGGTTTCCTCCCACATCCAAAAGACATGTTGTAGGTGGATTGGACACTCTAAATTGGCCCTAGGTGTGAGTGCATGCGTGTGTGTGCCTTCTGTGGAAGGTTGGGTGCCGGGCTGACAATTTGACACCGTAAAACTCCACTGCCAATCATGAGCGGACAGGTGATCTGCTGTGGCGACCCCTAATTGGGAAAAGCCGAAAGAAGAAGAAGAATGGCTATACCATTCTGGCAGATACATGTTTTAAGACTAAGAGAAGGGGAACTCTTATTCTATGGAAAAATACTTATACTATGCCAAGAATTATAGATACAATTTCAGATAAAGATGGGATGCAATGCTAAGCATGGTTATTTTGGAAATCAATAGGAAGTATTATACTTTGATTAATACATACTCGATACCAGGACTAAGTACCAAATATGTTGACAAATATCTGGACCTGATTACTTTAAATGCAAAAGGGGAAATTATAGCAACAGGTGATTTTAACTGCCTATTATCAGGCAATGATACTTCTAAAAATGGTAAAGTAAAACTAACATCTCAAGCCAGGAAGTTAAATGACTTTACAAACCAGAAGAACCTTAAAGATATACATGGTCCAAGAGAACATTAGTCCTTATTCTATACTCACTATTCATATCAGTTTGGTACACAAACAAACATTGATATGGTCTCTGTATCAAATAATATATACTCAAAAATAAGTGACGTATCTAGAATGTCTTGTCCACTTTCAGACCATAATGCTATAAATATAAATAATAAAAGTATAAAAACTTGGTTAGACATGGCCAAAAGAAAAAAAAATATATATATATAAGTTTATTGTATACAACGTAAGCACTTTCACGGTCTAACTAAACACTTCGTCAGACTACAGAAATCAGAAACCAATTTAATTTAAATACATAGTCAGCTAATCAAAATTCTTCAATTAATATTAACACAACACTTTTAAAGACATAATATCTCAACAAATATAAAAACAATTTTTAAAACATTTTTAAAACAACATAAATGAATAAAATTTGATGTGTTAAAACCATCTTAGTGCTGTAATGCTCTGGCTTTTAAAAATGGTTTTAATGAAAGTTTACTGTTCAAACCTGGAAGTTTATCTGCATGAAACAGCAGAAGCCACTTCTGTTCTGCTGCTTCTGTGTTGTTCTTCAGGTCACCACCTCTGATCCCTTCATCAATAACTTCTAAGATAAAAAATTTAAATGCATGGCCACCACCTTCCTTTGTTATATGTTGTGCCAGGGCATTAGCATCTTTTTCATTCCAAATATCCCTACAGTGTTCTAATATTCTATCCTTTATTCTCATTTATGTTGTTTAAAAATTAAAAAAAAATGTTTTTATATTTGTTGAGATGTTATGTCTTTAAAAGTTTTGTGTTAATATTAATTGAAGAATTTTCATTGGCTGACTATGTATTTAAATTAAATTGGTTTCTGATTTCTGTAGTCTGATGAAGTGGTTAATTTGACTGTGAAAGCACTTACGTTCTATACAATAAACTTATATTTTTTTTTTGTTATTTTATTGGGTTGTGATTTATACTCTCCCTGTCATAATGCTATAAACTTTACATTAACTACGCATACAGATGATTTAAAATTTCTACAGAGAATTCCTGCTTACATAACTAAGTTAAAATACTTTAGGGAATGGATAATGAAAGAAATAGACATGTTTATGGAAATTAATGATAATGGTGAAGTGACTGATACTATACTATGGGACACTTTTAAAGTTTATATGTATATGGTAGAATACAATCTTGGTACCTTAAAAAAAGGAGAGAGTGGGACAAAGAACTTTTAGACTTACAAACATAGACAAGATAAAAATGGATACAAAACCAAATAACAAAGTAGCACATAGTGAAATTACTAAGTTAAATAAAAAACTTAGAAGTTCTGAATCATATGGTAGCCGTAAACTTGGAAATTTTAAATTACAATCTTATGCTGTAAATCCTAAATATCTACATAAAATAGCGGTAAGATCCAAAAAAATAAACAATCAAAATCTTATTAATGAGTTTAAATATAAAAGTGAAGATTCAGTTAAGAGTACATCTAACTTAATAGGCATATTAGAAGTATTGAAAAACTACTATAAAGATATAAATAATAAAACACCACTTTTGGAGACAGATAATGTAATAAATACTTTTATTCAAGAAAATATAACTACTAAGGTGTCAATGCAACAAAATAACATATTAACTAAACAAATAATACTAACAGAAGTGAAAGAGCAAATACAAAATTTAAAAGATAATAAAGCTCTAGGAATGGATGGAATATTTCCTGAACTAATTAAGACTTTTCCTGAATATATAATAAAGAAAACGATGAGTGTCTTTACTATGGTTAATCAAAAATGTATAACACCCCCATCATGGAAATATTCAATTATCTCCCCCATTTTAAAACAAGGTAAGGACCCCAAATCTTGTGATTCATATAGGCCCATTTTGTTACTAAACACTGATTATAAAATGTTCATGACAATATTAGCTAATAGGATAAAGAAAATATTACCTACTCTAATACATAATGATCAGACAGGGTTCATCCTTCATAGAAAAGTGCAAGATAACATTATTAAATTACTATCATTAATAGACATAGCATGCAAATACAAAAAAGAACTATTATTAGCCTAGACATAGAAAATGCTTTTGATTCTATTAGCTGGTCTTATCTACAAAGAATTCTGATTGGTTTTGAATTCTCCTCAGATTTTGTCAACTTATTAATGAAAATTTATAGTGGGGCACAAGCTTATGTGAAAATTGGATCATGTCTATACTCACCACTAGAAATCCTCAAGGGAACTAGACAAGGTTGTCCTTTGTCACCATTATTGTTTGCTCTTTCAATGGAACCTTTTGCTACATATATCAGAAACAAGCAAAATATAAAAGGCTTTCAAGTTAGTAAGGACTATTGTCCTAAGATACAATTATTTGCTGATGATATGTTGTTAACTTTGAGTGATATTGATGGTTCTTTGCATGATGCTATAAATACCTTAAGCAAGTTTGAAAGAATTTCAGGGCTTAAATTTAATCATAATAAATCCAAAACATTACTAATTAACAAAAAGATCAACAAAAACCTAAGAGAGAATAGCCTGCTTAATTGGAAGAATGATGTATTAGAATATTTGGGTGTCAGTATAAAGAGTACATGGAAAGAGTCTGTTAAACTAAACTACAATAATTTAATAACCACCATTAGTGAACTAATCAAAAGATGGAATAAAATGTTCTTCACAATGGAGGATAGGCTCTCTTTAATTAAAATGATAATTTTACCTAAGATTTTGTTTTATATACAATTATTGATACTACCCCCTCACAAAAACTTATTTAAAAAATTAGATTCCATGCTACTTAAATTTTCATGGTTCCCCTTAAAACCTAGGATTGCATATAAATGGCACATAAGACTTTGGAACAGTAATTAGTTAGCATTCCCTAGCTTAGATCTTTATTCCAAATCAGTTATAATTAATGTAATATTACATTGGATCTCACCTACCTATATATCTGGCTGGAAAATAATACATGAGATTCATATAACTGATGTCAGAACTATAGAAAATCAATTTAGGGAACAATACGGAATAAGTAGAGTCCATTGGCTTTTACATGAATTTTGTTTATTTAATAAGAAGCTTGATACTTTTTCTTATGGCATTAATCAAATATTTAATAACTTTAAAAATATAATTGATTGTAATTACAACATTAAACAATTCTTATTTCTTATATTCCCTATAACATACTCCCCTGATTGCCTGCATTCTTTCAACATCAATGTGATGCAAACCTTAAAGGAAAATAACGTTATATTCTGGCATCAGTTTATTGAAAATAAGAGTATTAAACCACTAAACTCTCTTCTATGTAGTTTTGATAATAGTCAAGACAGCTGGTTGTTTATATACTTATTACGGCAGTTTATAGAAAACAAAACTAGAGACTGAATCTATACCTAATTTGATCCAGCTTTTTATTAGGTGTCTTGAAAAGACAGATGAGCAAAAATTAAGCATCTCACCTATCTATAAGGTACTAAGAGAATATACTCTAAAGTTTGACTCAGATTTTTGGAATTACTATGTAAAGATTAATGGAGAACAAATATCTGATGAATCCAAAAAACTATTATTGAAATCTATGTATGGTACCTCTTCTTCATTATATTGGAGATTGCATACATGGAAATTTATGAGTAGGAGTTTCTACAGTCCACATAAAATAAATCTTATACTCAAAAACAGTGAAAGTAAATGTTGGAAATGTGATGAATTACTAGAGGGCAACTGGGTTCACATGTTAATTGAATGTAGAAATGTTGTTCAATACCGAAAAGACTTCAGATATTTTGTAAAAGCATTATGGTCTGATAACTGTCATATTTCTAACTCACTAAACTTATTCAATGTTCCTATACCTAATGTAATGCCTAAATCTCAGATTCAGTTACTCTGGTCAACTCTTGCAATTGCCAGAAAAGTTATTACTTTGAACTGGAAAAGTAAACAAGATTTGATGTTTAAAGAATTTATTAATTTAGCTAAAGTTGTTTGTAAAAAAAAGAAATAGAAACCATGTGTTATAGAACTCATAACATTGCTCATAAAAAATAGCATGGCAAAAATTGAAAAACCTTTTGAACAAATACTCATCACTTCTGATGGATAAAATGATTGTTTATCATGGATGAATGTAAATATTGTAAATAGTTTTGTTATTGTTTTATTGTATTTGTTATATGTACATTTGCATATGTTTATAATGAAAAAATAAAAATGTTTTTGGAAAAAAAAGAAGTAGCTTGAGATTGTTCAATTGAGTTAAGTTAGGGTGAGTTAAAAATCTTTGTAATGGATAATATATTATGTATAAAATAGTTAATAAATTGCTTTGCAAGATCCATTGCAATACTATTTGGAGATGGGTTGTGATTATGTCTTTGCCCAGGTTGGAGTATTTTATTGATTGTTGACTAGATTTTTTGGGATCAGTTTTATAACTATTCTGGAATTTATTATAGTACACATTTTTGTCCAAGGTTATTTGTTGTTCTGCCTGGTTGTGTAGTATATTGTATTGTCAGAGTTTTTTAGACATTTTGGATTTTTTTTTGCCAGTTTCTTCAAGCTTTGTGTCTGTTCTGCATTAATTTTCTAGCAGTCTTAGTTAACCAGGGAGCATCATTTACTTGTAAGAATGTTGAGAAATATTGTATTATATGTCATTATAGTTTTGTCTAAGGGGGTGAGTTTTTGTGTGTTCCAGATGAATGACAACAGCATTGCACTGAATGTGTCTGGGTTAAATTTACTTAGGTTACATATTTTTTTTACTGCTTGATGTTTAGGGATTTTTTTTTTGTAAATTGTTTAGTATAGGCTGGGGAGTGGTCACTTAGAGAGTAAGGTAATGTACCTGATTCATGAAATGTATTGGGGTCAGATACAAGAATCCAGTCCAGTAAAGAATTTTGAGTTTTTAGTGAAATAGGTTTCGATCCTGTATAAATTGTTTAAAGCCAAATAAGTTGATATGAGATTTGGTGGCAGTAGATATAAGTTCAAGCCAGTTTATATTTATATCTCCTACTATTATTGTTTCATAAGGGATATTACTTTAGGTCCGGTATAGAATTTCTTCTAATAAATTGATACTGTCACCTGGGGAATATATGAAGTAATTATACATATTTACCTTTGTTTATTTAGCTTTAGGAGAGCAATAAGAAGTTCAGTTTTGTTACATGGTGGTAGAGGAGAATTATACAACATTAGGTTATAGTGGTTTGGGAAAATTAAGACGACACCATCAACTTTTCATTTACTGTGGTTGTTTTGCATTATATTATAGCAAAATGGTAGGATTTCAGTATCACTGATGTTAGGCTTTGGCCATGTTTCAGTTAGGGCAGGGATACTGGGTTTGTGGCAGTCAATCCAAGCATGTAGCTCATTAATTTTGTTTCTTATGCTTTTGGCATTTGTGTAATAGAAATTTAACTGGTTAATGAGCAGTGGGGTGTGTGTGGTTTGGGTGGTATGATTTTTCTCTGTTGTATTTATCTAAGTGATGGTTACCACTTCTGGGATTAGGATGACTATCTCCATCTATAAAGACTGATTTGATATTGTGTAGCAACTGTATATACCTGCTTGTGGTTGATTTGCTGAGGGGTATGATATTTGGTTGTTTTGGAGATGTACTGAATAGTTTAGTATTGTAATAGATGTAAGGAGTGTCCTGGATGAGACTAGCTACTATTCTTTGGATGTTTTTAGGAGTTTGGGGGTTTAAATCTTAAGAACATAGTTTGTGAGATGATCTTTGTAATTGTAAGATTTTGGTAATAGGTTAGGAAGATGAGGCTAAGAAGAGTACCTAAAGACAGACTAGGTAGGATCATTATCAATTATCAACATCAATAGTGTTTTGTATAGAGTATTAAGCAAAGAGATATTAACTTGGTGCTATTAGAGTGTTAGCTAACTGAGGTGAGTACAGATATATTTAATTATGGAATTAGGCTTGTGGAATGACCAATTAGATAGGAAGTTAGCAATAATATAGTCTTGACAGTAGAATTAGGGAGATAGTTGTCATTTAATGAGGATGATGATTGGTTAGCTTGTTGAGATGGGGTAGAGCCTAGGTTAGTATAAAAGTAGAGGTAGTGGAGTGCGTGGGAAATAGGGATAGGATAGGGGAGTGAAGTGGAGTCTGGGTGTAGTAAAGGTTGAACAGAGCTGGTTGCACTTACTTATCAGAATTTTTGGTTAAAAAATTTCTGAGATGCAGCCTCTGACAAGGTAAAAGATGGTAATATAGACTGCTGCTTTATTTGTAAAAGTTTATTTTGCTAATGTCTAGTAGTTATACTTTAGTCAGATTAGGAGAATATATTCACTTTCGAATTTTGAGCAGGGGTACAACCAGAGTTTAGTGAAATATCACTAGCTGCATTAAATTACTGCTAGTTTAAGTTTAGAGCAGTCGCTACAACTTGCACTAGAAGTTATGGCTTAGTTTATGGTTATGTTTTCTTTATTTTTTTAAATAAATCTCCTGGTCAGTGTATATTCCTCAGTAACACAGGGTCGAGATAGGTGTGGGTGTGGGGTATTGAAAGTAGTGTGCACTTCTACGCAGGTATCTTAGTAACAATTTGATTAAGAGTTATTTAGTTAAGTTATAAAATGCTAGTTCAGTTGTACTTCACCGTATGCATTACATTTGGGGCTTTCTTAGTATGGAGATATTTCTTATCACTAGTGTTTCCTTCAGTTTTCAGAAATGGGGAGATGAAGCACTTTCAATTTCTTTTGAGGCAGGGATATATCAGCTGCAATAGATAAGGGACATATGGTGTTTACAGAGGATACATGATGAGCTATGCCTGAATAAGAGTAGAGAGATGTGAGAAAACTGTTATATGGCTAGAAGTGAAAACAGAAGGCACTTGTGTGACTATATAAACTAAGCTATTACACTATTAATGTTAGCATTTCTTAACATGTGAAACCTTGAAGTAACCATTTTTGGTAGTTACTTGCTGTTAGATATACTATACATGTCAATATTATCATTTATTTTCACTGTTTTCTCATATAAAAATATAAAACATGGTTTTACCTCTTACAGGTGAACATTAAATATAGTCGTAGTGAGTAGCACACAACTAGTATACACAGTACTAATCATAGGTTCATAGGTGTTGCTGAGTCAAACACTTTAACCATTATACCAAGCCCATTCACTAGACATTAGCATTCATTTTGAACTTTTATCATATGGTAGGAGCTAGGGTGGCCATGGTGGTGTAGCAGTTAGCATTGCCCCCTCATAGTAAGAAGTTCTCCAGTTCGATCCTCAGGTGGGGTGCCTTCTATGCGGAGTCTGCAGGTCCCCCCTGTGGTCATGTGGGTTTCCTCCAGGTGCTCTGGTTTCCTCCCACATCCCAAAGACATGCTGTAGGTGGATTAGACACTCTAAATGGGCCCTAGACGTGAGTGCATGCATGTGCCTTCTGTGGAAGGTTGGGTGCCGGGCTGGCAACTCAACACTGTAAAACTCCACTGCCAATCATGAGCAGACAGATGATCCACTGTGGCGACCCCTAACTGGGAAAAACCAAAAGAAGAAGGAGATGAAGATGATCATATGGTAGGAGCTAGGCAAGTAATTTTAGAAATACTAGGATAGAACAGGCTCAGCTTTTATCAGCAATGGTCGTACTCTAATGCAGATGACCTGCTGATAGCAAAAGACAGTTTACAGTCGGCTGTTGCTGGTAAAATTTAATTAATTCAGTTAGTAGTTGAAGGTTGCGCATCAGGGCTGGTAACTTGGCACATAAAAATCCACTACCAAACATTAGCGGACCGGAGTTCCGCTCTGGTGACCCCTAACTGGGATAAGCCAAAAGACACAACAAGTAGTTGCAGTTATTATACAATACATTCACAGACTCCTTCTGGTAAAGTGTTTGTCACTATCTTTTGTAGCCAGATATACATATCATGAAATTATAAAATACTTTCTAAAAGGTATCCTGTGTAGCTGTATCAGTTACATACTTGTTGTTTATTGCAGTAATTGCCAGGAAATGTAGTCATAGATTTTACTATATTGTAACTGAATGCAGATAAATGTTAAGATAATAGCAATGTAAACCAGAATTATTGAAGGGCTATGGGTTATAGAAAGCTATAGCTTCATATGTTATATTTATTTGAACATATCAGACACTGCTGTCCTAGTCTAGAAATTGTTATATTAAAGTTTTAAAAAATGTCCTAACAAATATAAACTCATGCAATGAAAAAGTCAGTCTGACAATGCCAAAGAAAGCAATAAAGCTGATTTATTTACAAGAAATCCCCAAAGCTTTCAGGTGAAACACTTCTTCATTATGATAGAAAATACAACTGTAGTGAGATTCATTAAATATAAAATGAAAGACACAGCCAACCAATCATGTTTTTATAACAATAGAACAATAAAAAATACCTATTAAGCTCTGAAAGTTAAGTAAATAAATATAAAACAATTACAAAAATTATTTAAATTTTTAAAAGTTACTGAAAAAATAGTTTATTTATATATACATATATATGTGTGTGTGTGTGTGTGTGTGTGTGTTTGTAAAAAGTTTGTATATGTTAATATAAAAAGCATCTAACATCATAACACCTTCAGCAATTATAGCTTTGTTTGTTTTCCTTTCAGAGCAGGTTAAATGCTGACAGCAGCATTGAGACCAGGAGTTTATCTGCATTAAGTCTCAGGATCCATTTATATTCTGCTACCTCTAATCTATTTTTTATATCACCCTCACTGTCATTTGGTAAAAGCACTTGTAAGAACATTGGTTGGCTGCGTCTTTCATGTTATATTTAATGAATCTCACTACAGTTGTATTTCCTTTGGCATTGTCAGTCCAGCTTTTTTGTTGTGTATACCTCTTTGTATTCACTGTTGACTACATTTGCATGGTATCCAGTCCGTTTTCTATGAGTGTGAGACAAATAGAAACTCATGCACATACAGCATTTGAATCCCTCTGTTACTACTTCCACAGTCATAAACACACATACATATATTTGAAGTACTACCATTGCTTATAAAACTATTGTTTTAGTCCCAAGGCAGTATACAATCACTCAGGTTTACACAGGCACACATTTGAAAAACACTGTAATAACTCAGGTTTAGTTAGCTTAATTCATAACTATTCCCTCAAATCCTAGCTAGGCAAATGCAACAATTAAGCACAATATAAACATTTAAGTTGTAGAGGTTGTGTCAAGCAAAACAAATGTTTTTGGTATGAAACAGCAGATCATACAGCAAGACTACTCTAAAACATAATTAGCCACAAGTTAATGTTTTCATTTAAAGCATAGCCATTAATCACAATAACATTATTTTTTTCTAAATATGTATTATACAACTTGTTACTCGGTTTTCTTCTCATAATAACTGCATTAGGTTCTGTCCAATAAAGTTTTTGCAATAGGCTACAAGCAGGGGTAGGAGAGTAGAAACAAGATTAACACATTAGCAGGACAATGTTGGTTTAATAATTCACCCTTATGGGGCTGTAAGTTGTTCACAAATCCTTTAATACTCCACTGTGAAAATGATGTTATCTATTTTTGTTGCCCTTTTCTTGATTGGTTCATGAAATGTAATGTGAGAGAAATACAAATGGTTGTACTTATGCACATAACAGTAATATAAAATAACATTAATAATACTTTGACAAACTTCTGGAACTGAACCCTTGACACAATGCAAAAACAGCAGTTTTACAAATATGTGAATTAATACAACACACAATAGAGGAACTCTTACTTCATGACAGCCAGTAGCCTAATAAATGTTACAACAACTGCCTCAAAAGTGGTGCCTTTACTCTGTATTCCTATAGAGCAGCAGGTTTAAGCATATCTGCATAAAGGCAACCATGCTATTGCAGCAGATAGCAAAAGCTCACAAGTTTTGCCATAGGATGTGAATCACTATTCACCATCACTCAAAGCTGGTGCATGATGCCAAGCACCATGCAAACACTAAGTACCAAAAGTGAAGGCTTTTTGTATGGGCAATTTCTGGATGTGTGTGTGTGTGTGTGTGTGTGTGTGTGTGTGTGTGTGTGTGTGTGTGTGTCTGTAATTCTATTTTATTGACCAGATTAAATGTGTAAAAAAGGGGTTAATAGGACAGTGGTGATAATGGGGGGCAAGCAGAGAGGAGGACACAGGGGAAAGAATGCAGGAATTTGCAGGATGGTGTTGAGACAGCACCATAGCTATCCACTTATTCTCAACAGAAATGTCAAATGGTACTCAGATTTTGATCAATTTGGAGAGTCACCACACCAGGGATTGGTGACAACAACAGAACAATGTTGTATAGCAATTGTACCAAATCAGCTGTGTCAAGAAGACACATATGTGAAGTGGAGAGCTATGTGTAGGGTGTCATTTTTTGTGGGACAGGTGTCAATTTCTTTTCTTAGAGATAAAGGACTGTTGGTGACGGTGCTTAGGAATAAGATGGTCAGGTATATATGGTACATTAGGTAACAGGTGCAGACATACAGGACATGCAAGACAGACTGGGATGGTGATGGACACAAAATGTTGGGGAACACCATGATTGAGGATAGATAGGGGATAATGGAGGTGTATCGACATCCAACTTGAGCACCATAAGAATCTAGTCCTCACCCTCAGAACTGTCATCAATGTCTTCTGTCTCAGTTTTCTGGGTCAGTGGATGTGGCATCAGTTTTGCAATCTAACACAGGACCTTTTCAACTCTGCTGATTCAGGTATCAAGGCCCCTATCCATGATGTCAACTACCAGCCTAGTCATCTCCTGATGGATGACAAAGTCACTACCTCCAGTAACTCTCCAGGTGGGTACTACTGCGTTATCAGCTGGAGCAGAGCTACCTGATGCAGGTGGAGCAGGTAGGACAGGTGTTGTAGTGGCAATGCTGACAGGCTGCAACTCAGAAGTGCTTGGTGTCTGTGCTGCCTGTGTTAGTCTAACTCCCTGTCCTGATGATCATTTCAATTTCAGCAGCAATGTATCTAATATATATATATATATATATATATATATATATATATTTAAAAAATAAAAAAAGAGAAAGAGAGGTTTGGTGGAAGGAAAACAGAGAGAAAAAGAACAATGTCATGTCACATTATTATTTCAATACATAAACAAATATGACACGCCATTGCCACATCCAGATATGATGTGAAGATATTAATTTTCATAAAATAAATCAGTTTCAATGCTATTATTTTGATGTGGAAACATTTATTTGATGATGGCATATCCAATATATACTTTCCAATTTCATAATTTCAGTTACCAAAATTGAATTTTTAATGCCATTTAATATTGCACTAATGATTTTTGAAATGCTATCCTGTAATAAAATATAATTTCTGTTTCTGGGAACTGAACCCACACATAGTTAAGCTACTGTGCTCATTGCCTCATGCAATCACCAAGAGCTATTGGAGCAGGCATGCATGCCTGATATGATGAAATGATGGTTTGGAAATTATTAGCTGACTTGCATTCCTACCTGATGCATACTTACCCCATGCCTCTCTGAAGTAACTGACTCTCTCTTAATGTGCCTTGCTGTTCAGGGCTAAATCCTGCAGCTGTACAGAAGATTAAAAAAAAGATGTAAAATGGAAGTATAATGAATAAATGTATTGGCTGGATAGTCCATGCTATATATCACTGACTGCTGATGGGTCACTATACTTACACAACTGAGGTGTGTTGGCTGCCTTAAATGTGTCCTTACATTGGCTCAGGAGGCCCTGCTTGCACCTCTTCATTTCATTGTAATGGTGACGACATTGTTTCCCAGTGCATAGTCTGCCAACTGCAATGGAGGCAGCCTTTTTTCCAAACTGTTTCAAGTCTCAGCCTTATACTGAAACCCCATATAATCCCTCTTCCACAGCCTATAGCTGTAGCTCTTTAAAAGGAGTGCCATACAAATCCTGCACTCCTCATCATCCCACCTTTTTTTAAACACCTTTATTGAATTATCACTTAACACATAGGCAAACATGCATTTATATAAAAGAAAATAAACCATGTTAATGTTCTCAATTAGAAACACCATACATCACGTGCATATTTTTATACAATTATCAATCCAACATTACATAAATTGATCAATTCCTGCCTTCCATTAAAACTCACTCCTCCACAATACATTATTATGCATGCGTTGTACCCACAATTTCCATTTTTTTTCTATGAAATTTACTCCTACCCTTTTCTAAAGATCCCACTTCCATTTATTTTATCATTGTTACAATATTCACTATTTCAAATACAGCTGGCTTAGACTTTGATTTGCATTTTCTAGTAAATGCCTTTTTGGCAGCCACCAGAATTAAACTTAGCAAAGCTTTCATGTGTGTGGGCAATTCAAATCCTGTATCTCAGCACACAAAAGTCATTTCCTTAGTTATACCCATTTACTCCCCCATTTTCTTCCCCATCACACCTGCAGCACTTGCCATCTACCTGAGGAAAATTTCTTTGAGATTTGATTAGGGTATAAAAATATCTATGCAAATACATCCAAGAAAAATCCTAAATTTTCAAGACTTTGTTGCATATTTGGGAACCATATATGTCCCTTCATTGTTTCCTTGTGAATTGCTTTTCCAGTCTCTCTACAAAATCTTTTCTAACCTCCTCTGATTGATTCATATAGTTATCATTCAATCTAGTTATCATTCAATATTTTAAATACCCTACTAATTATTCCTTTTTTAACAGCAGCTTCTGTTCTAGCTTCAAATAAAAGTTCTACCAGAGCAAGTCTTTCACTTAGGATTTCCCTTTCTCTTTGCCTATACTCTGATATCACTCCCTGACAGGGAAGGTAGTCTCTTACCTGCTGTCCAGCTGTCTTCTTGGCCTCTTCCCAGTCCAATACTTTTCCCTCTCTAGTTATTTGCTCCCAATACCTTGGTTCATTTGCCAGTTTTCTCCAGTAAATTCCAGCTTCTTCTTGCATATTCTCTGTA
Source organism: Protopterus annectens (assembly GCF_019279795.1). Lineage (NCBI taxonomy): Eukaryota > Metazoa > Chordata > Ceratodontiformes > Protopteridae > Protopterus > Protopterus annectens. The sequence continues at coordinate 1,459,466,576 of NC_056744.1, read as the reverse complement.
CCCCTAATTGCAGTCATCTCTATTGGCAGAAACTCCTTTCTCCATTTTTGTGCTGGCTTAGTTCTTATAATACTTTCTGCTACTTTATGAATATAATGTTTTGTATGGCTGTTGTTATTCTCCTTAAGAATCTGCATCCAACATCCCACTCTCTCCTTATTTCTTGAATTTCCCCCCATTTCATCATCATCCCTTTCCACTTTGAATTATAGTTTATAGCTTTTTCCTTGTGTTCCTTCTATGAGCCTTAAATGTATAGCTCTAATCCTTCATCTCACACAACAATCACAAAAATTCTTTATTATATAACATGTAATATTGTATATATCATGATATGCTTTATACACACACTAAGAACAAAAATTGTTTTACTTACAGTTACTGCGGTGGTGGGTAGCATTGTCGCCTCACAGTTAGACGTTGCCCGTTCGATTCTCAGTTAGAGCGTCTTCTGTGTGTTGACATGCGTGAATGGGCATTCCTTCATTGAAGGTTGTGCATTAGGCCTGGCAAGCCGGCACATAAAAATCTACTGCCAATCATTAGCGGACTGGAGTTCCGCTGTGGCGATCCCTAACCGGGAAAAGCCGAAAGACACAAACAAACAAACTTTCTGTTTTTTCTCTCCCTTTCTTTCCTTTTAGTGTCCTTCCCAACATCAATGATATGAAGTGGGGCACATGCCTGTCAGTCCCCAGCAAGTTTAACAAAGACAAACAAAATCCAGTCTTTCTCAGCCTCTTTTTCTTGTAAAGCCATATTTTACAAATGTGATTAATGCCTTATAGTCTCACATTTATTCACTAATTTCAATGTTGCTGGTCTTTCTGTTCATCTCTTTCTTCCAGCACCAAACTTCTGTTCAAGTCCAAGGTACTCTTGATTTTTCTAGAAAACTCCTGTGCTTTTTCTGTCTGTCAAGCATTTTCCTTTGGAACACTGGCAAAGTCTCTTTATAAGTTTATTACCAGAAGAACAAGAAGCAGAGTTCTCTTCTGTTTGATGGCTTACCTTTTGTTGGGCAAACTTTTCTATTTGCTTTTTAGCCTGTTCTGTATCAAAAATGACTTTGAATGAGCAGGAAAAAAATATTATGAAGCCAACTGAATACAGCAGCATTAATTTTACACCTGCCTCTTTACATCCCTTGATTGCTGGGAGGGATAAATATGTTTCTCCCCTCTTCTGCCTGGTGTACAGTGAATAATCATTTTCCACACTCTACAGGGTTACAACTGTAGTCCAATAAATGTATTCAGATTATGATATACTCATGACATCAGCCAAAGGGGATACTTCAAAATTTCCAGGTATGCCATATTAATAATTATCTTATATACAGAGAGCAAGTGATGGGGAAGAAGGGACAGTGAGGTGGTGAGGGAGGAAAAGCTAGATCAGATTACTGTATAATATGTTTCTTAATATGCAGATATATGGTGGAATTATTGCTGTTTATTGTGTCATTTGCATTTTAATGCCTATCATCCTGTTTCATCTCCTTTTCTTCTGTTTAGGCACATCTGGTGCTGATTTTGAAATGGGAGGCAAACTACATGAATTTGCATTTTTTATTGTTTAACATAAGTTTTAAATAACATACTTTTGATATTTTTATTATACATTTCTTTTTCTTGTGGTATTTACTTCTTATCATAGGTGAGCCTGTCACTGGCTCTGTGGAACTCCTACCACCTGATAGCAGAGTATTGGTAGGCTCTGATGATTATAGCAGCGATAAAAAGGCACAATCTGGGGATACAGAGAGTCAGTCTGACAATGAAGTTGTGACTGTCATATAGCCTGCCCATATTTTGGACACAGTCGGTATGCCTATGCATCCCAATGACACAGAGCCATCAGAGATAAGACAGGCTGCAGGTGACATAGTTGATCAGGGTAGTGGGGTTACTCCAGTTGGAGAGCTGGCTGAGTCTCCTCCTAGCCATTGTGAGGGTGATGTACCACACAGGGGTGTTGGTAAAGGTGCTCTGAGGAGGTTTGCTATCCAACCTCCTCCTGATGGTGTGTCGTAGGTGCCACACAACATGTGTGTAGAGTTAATAAAAACCAAACCACCAGTCTGACTGAACAATGAAGGAAACCTCCAGCAATAGTGAAAAACACAGTTTAATATCGCTTTTGTCTCAAAACACAAATGCAAGTTATGTAAACATTACTACTGACTGATATAAATCTGTTGCTACTGTCCCAGACAATTGTATACTCACTGAAAAACTTCTCACTTGCACACAATCACTTCTTTGGTGTCAGGCTTACCCTCTTGTACCTCACCCCTATCCTTAGCAAGTGGTGATGAATATGCCATGCCCTTTGCACATTTCTTTGTGACTTAGGGTTGCCTATGCGTCTGATGCTCAGAGTGGATAACTAATGCTTTCTTGCTTACTCAGATGGTTGCTTTAATCTAATGCATTGCAGAAAATTTGTTTTTATATTTATTTTTCCTGCTCATTTGTAAATGATTGGTTATGTACTTCTTGACCTGCATTGCATTTGCCGTTTTATTCTTAGTAAAGCAGCCATACCAGATAGTAATTATTGCTTGCTGCTAAACTTCTGCAAATGATGCTAACATTGACCTGGTCACTGTTGGTTTATGTACATTACATACCAACATATACATACAAATATTTCAATCATGGGCATTAATGCCCTTCTAGCCTGCTAATATACCAAAACAGTTGTTTCCACAATAAGTGTTCAGGCTGCTCTTAAAAATATCTAAACTAGTGTATGCTTTAATGTAATTTGGTAGTCTATTCCATACCTCAGTTGTCTCAGAGAACCAAGGAATGCACTTCTTATTCCTACAGAATCTTCTACATAAGTTGTCTGATGATTCTCTTCTACGTTTTAATAACCCCAAACATTCCCAGAGGTAGTTATCTCTAACTGACCAATATACCTGAATAAGGTCTCCTCTTAAATATCTGTTTGAGACACTGTACAAGTTCAGGTATTTTAGTCTTTCATAATAATTAAAATTTTCACATCCATGGATGCTATTGGTATATTTCTACTGTACTCTTTCCAATTTACTCATACTTGTTTTCTTATAAAGTTTCCATATTGTTATGCTGTACTTAAGTTTGGGTCTAATGTAATTAACAAAGCATGACTTCATCATTTCTGATTTCCTAGACTTTATAATTACTTATATGCAACCTGTAGTTATATAACTATCATTAACAATTGGTTGATATGATTAAAAATCTCAAAGTTGGATATATCCATATACCCAGGTCCTTAAAGTAATCTACAGTTTCAATCACTGTATTAAATGTTCACCTTTCAGTTTACATCTCCCAAATCACATATGCTTAGTTTTCCATGTATTTATCAGCATATAATACTCCTGTGCCCATATGGTCAATTTAGTCAAGTTCTTTTGCAGACATGCCCTATCTGCAACGCATGTAATCAGTTCACCCAATTTCAAGTCATCTGCATACAGACTGTAGAACACCACAGACAAAAAAGATAGAGCTGAAAGATAAAATCTAAACAAGTATGGGCATAGGACAGAGCTCTGCGGGACACCCTGACTGTCACCTTGAATTTTACCTATCCAATTGCTGTATGATACATGCCATATCCTATTTTAAGCCATGCAGGTATCCATCTTATCAAGAGTACATCAATACCTAGTTGTTATGGTCATCTATAATGTGTGATGCACAGTATTGGGCAGAATCATATATGTACATTACATAAATCCCTCATGAGTTAGTTCTGACATTACTGTAGAGTTGAGCCATGTGTCATTTTAGTGACATAAATATTTTCATACAACTGTAATCATTTATATATCTCTTTTTTTACAGATTCAAGATTTACCTTGGTTAATACTGTGGCTACGAGATGTGTCCTTGGGGGCTGAGTCTGTCTGATGCTGACAGAGCACAGCCATTACATGGTTAAGTAAAGGTTGAGACCACAACCATTACATGGTTAAGCAAAGGTTGAGGACATTGGAAGCATTGGTTTTAATATCTGTATGCACTTAGGATTTAGTTTTTCATTTAGGCAGTAATTGTGTGTCCCACAGGGCTTGGTCCTTTGCCTCTTAGTCAGAAGCATGGCATATTGTGTACACCTACATTTTCCAGCACCATCTTCAGCTGGTGGTTCTCCTCAGACTCATCATCTGTATTTGCTGAGGCTGCTGGCCCTGCTAGTGGTCCTGGGAGCTGTGGGCCTGTATCTTGTTGTCCTTGTTGCAGCTGTTTCCTGAGAATGATATTGTGCAACATGGCACACACTGCGCACTTTGGTGGAGGTGGCTGAGCAATACTAAAGGGTGCCACCTGATGAGTCAAGACAACAAAATCTATTATAATTCTAGTTTGAACATGGGCATTGCTGTATCCTTGCTCAGCGTGGTTATGTGAGTTTCTCATGGGTATCATCTGGCACAGATATGTCATAATTCACACATAGAGCTTTGCTTAGGTTTGTTCCATTATCTGGAGGCTGGAAAGCAATTCCAGTACTTCCACCCTTCCTGCAGAGACAAACCATTATTTGGCTACCCAGGGTAGCAATTAGCTCACGACTAAGGACAATAAGAGTGGGATCTCAGTTCAGGCACTGCATCTCTGGCTGCAGTCAGAGCTGTGAGATAAAATCTTTATGGCTAAAACCAAGTCATTTAATTTCAAACTATTTTTCTTAAGGTTAGCTGGGCTCAACAGTTAACAATATAATCTGACATACATGTATATTGCTTTTTCTGTCCAGCAGGACCCACTGTTGATATATTTTTAACACAAGTGACATTGCAAGTACATTTTTACACAAGCATCTGTACAAATCAGTTTGATATTCAAATGACATGTAATTCTTTACAAACCTCCAGCTAGTTATGCTGGCATATGTTACACAAACACTGCTCTAATCTCTCTGCCACAGCTGGCACTATCTCAGATCATCACAAGCCATAACACTTAAAAAAGCATATCATCAGAAGAATGCAGCTTTGGCAAGCTGTTTTATTTCCCCTTTAGACATTTAAAGAGGAATGAGTACTTTTCAACCATACATTTTTTCAAAAATTTTGATTCCTTGTTAAAATCAGTGTATGACAATTAATTATTACTGTTAGAAAAAAAGACCTCAACGAATGTTGCATCAGCTAAGAAACAGTTTTTCTAATACATAAGTTCTTCAGGAACTATATGAAATATTTGTTTTATTTTTTTTTTTTTTTGGTTAGTAAAGTATCAAGACTGCTGACAATGGCATTCTACAGATCCTTAACAGTCTGCCACAGACTGTCTGGTTTAAGGCATAGGAGTTTTAGTGCATCTTAAAATGCCACTGCTGTTCCTGTGAAGATCAATGGACATAGTGCTTCTGTGATAATAATCTCATAAAATGTATAGTGTTACCAAAAGAAACCGCAACAGACAGGGATTCATCAAAAGTAAGAGATCACTCTACCAATCTGCCAGTGTAAGCATATTAATAGGACTCATCCGGGTTTAATTAAGAACCAACATCACTCACACTGGCTGTCACGGTACATGGAAGAGAAATACATGCAGGTAACTTCTCCTAGAAACTAACATTAATTGCAACATACGAAGGTTAAGTTAAAGAAATAATAGCAGTGGCACCTGACCTGAAATTATTAATGTCTTAAGTATGCTGAAATATTCTCTGAATAAAATGTAATAATATAACTGACATTGGAAATTAGGCAAAGACTATGGTGGAAGGTATTAAAAGGAATTAAAATTTACCAAAATAATTAATTCTGTATTGAGCTGAAGAAATACAAGGTGTAGGTACATCTGAGGTCATTGACTTAAAATGTTAACTCCAGACTCAGCAGAATGCAAATGAGCCCAGTCACAGCTGAATCCAAACTTGCCTCCTGTTATCCTAACTTGAGAGGAGCAAAATGTAAAGAGGTGGCAGATGTAACAATCAACAATACTGGAGAAGGCCAAATCCCATTCCTTTTGGATACTGCAAGAGAGTAGTAACCAAACATTTTACTTTCTGTAAGTGCACTGGTACAAGGACCATTTAATGTCACGACTAGTGTCAAAGGCAAATACACAAGTAATTACATATCTATATATATATATATATATATATATATATATATATATATATATATATATATATATATATATATATATATATATATATATACATATATATACATATATATGAGTTTACATCAAAGTATCAAAAATCCACTTACTCGAAACACAGATCACCAAGACAACAACAGTGAAATAGCACTTCATTGACTCCACACATCATCGACAGGTTGCCCAGGGAAAGAAGAAAGTCAGATGAAAATAAAAACAAACCACAGCAAAACACTACAAACCCACACAAGTGGGGGGGAGGGCTGTTCCCCCCACAACCACCTTTAACTAAATATACCAACTCCGAGATCACACCATAGTGGACAAAGGAGGAAACTTATGGCTGTTGGCCAACTGCCTTCTTTTCCTCAGTAACCTGTATTTATACACACACACACACACACACACACACACACACACACACACACACACACACACACACACACACACACACACACACACACACACACACACACACACACACACACACACACACTATATACAGGTACCCAATAATTTCTACTTCTATTGACAAAATTTCACACTCCACTCATTTTGACACAACCCCATTCTTACTCTTATTATCATATCTGTAATTACCTTTTTTAATCAAACATCAGTCCCTCTTTCAAGCTTTCATTATTTTCCATATAAGAGCAAGCATATTCATCTGAACATTTTCTAAAAGTAAATTGTTTTTGTATTGCTAATAGCCATATGATACTATATGCATATTCACATCTTGTATTTCAAATATTTTTTTTTTTAAAAATCAATGTCCACAATCTTTTTACTCAACATCCTAAATTTAAAAAATATTATCCAGTAGCAATCTCTATCAATAAATAAACACATAATTTGACAGTGTAATATGCTTTTCAACATTTGTTTCCTGTCTCTTATAGCCTTCCTTATATGTTCAGTTAAACCCTTTTCTCTCTTTTTATTCTTCATACATCTAATTTCCAAAATTCCATTTTATTTTGATACTGAGTTATTTCTCCAATATATATCTTTCATCCTTTTGACATGTTTTTATTTTCTCCCAAATTCTTTATTGTTATTTCTGAAAATATGTGCCAAAATTAATTGATTCTGATATTTTACAGTCTTTTTACTGAGAATTATTTGTCTTTTACTGATCAAAGCATAGACACACTTTATATGTATCCTAACTTTTCTAATACTACAGTATTCAACAAGTAATTTTTCTTTCTAAAAGATAAACGAGATAACCTCTATAATCCTGTAATATTTTAATCTCTTCCAATAAACTAATCCACCATTGCATTACTACTTTTCATTTTGCAAGCCTCATCCCTATTTCCATAATTTCTGACTCTGAAAAATAAATTTCTTTAATCTTTACAACTTCTCCTAATCTTTTATCTTTTTTACTTTATTTAAACTTAAACCAGTTAGCTTTTAGAATGTTTCCACCTCTTTCTTCAACGTTACCATCCATGTCTTATTCCTTGTCATTAGCACTATATTATTTGCATACAATGATACAGATCTCTTTACTTTATCTCAAAATAAAATTGTTTTCCTTTAACTTTATTGTAATTTTTTATACCCACAGTATTTGCTACCAATGAAATAATATACTGCTCATTGGATATCCTGATATAACACTACTTATTACTATAACTTCTCCAGTTAATCACACGTTTATTAATTATCTTACATAGCTATTCTCATAAGCAGCTGCAATAAATATAATACTTTTTCTCCTCTTCTGTTCCATAAGCTTCTAAAATTCTCTGTAACTGATAATGCATGGCATTGCCATAAACCTTTGTTCCATCACATATTGCTATCTTATAGGTTCATAAGTGTGTACCAGGCTAATGACCACAGGGGCCTTTTTAAGCCTTGTCATGCATCCCAAATCTTTGAGAATTTCTGGTAAACTTGAAAAGTGTACGCATGGGCTTGGGAGATGAAACATTTACAAGCAGGGGGCTGTGAGATGCTACTGTTTTGAAATCTGAGCCTGGATGTGTGAAAAGAAAAACAAAGCTGGATAGAAATGAATACCATTTAGCTACACAACAAAGAAAAGGAAAATAAAACTACAGAAAGCAAACCAGTTGTCATGACAGTTGCTGAAGAAAATATCCTAATCAAAACATTAGTTATGACATGCAAAAGACAGCCAAATTCTGCCACAGTTGTAAATTTCTCTTTCTTTACTCAAAAATATAGAACAATAACAAGGTATATTTGATCTGGCAGATACGAACATAAACTCCATTTAAAATCCATTATCAAAACAATTACTCTATATCATTCAATCTACCATTGTTTTTATCAAAATCAACATTTCCTGGCTTTGTCTACCTTATGCCTGCTACTAAAACTCCATTCAATACTTTTTCAAAAATTTTCTTGTGTTGTGTCCTTCTAAAAAGAGGCTATGTCAACCACATCAAACTGTTACTGAAGTGTAATGTAGCAATAAACCATGTCTGGGTGTGGTAATGCATTTACAAACACACAGCCATGGGTTACTGCTATTATACGATGACATTATTTAAGAAAGAAGTTAACACCATGGTGCTCTTCCACGTTTTTCTCTATATCATGGGGCTTTCTTGATGTACTGTGCATGAATGTGGGACTTATGCTTCCATGGTTACTAAGTACATAGTGTTGTGCAAAGGAAGCAATGGAGAAAGGAAGATCTCCCTTGCTTTTTTATTTTTAATTAAAAAAATGAAATCTGGAGACTTCAAATATATGGAGAGACATGTCAGAGAAAATATAAGGATAATCGGGTCCATTTCTCTAGTTTTGTATAATGTACCTGATTATTCTTGTATTTTTCTCTGTCCCATCTCTCTCTCTCATTGTTTTGAAGTTTGCAGTTTCTGTAAGTTTTTTTTTAATTAATGAAAAGTAGAATTTCTGTAGCATATATTAATAGAAGAAAATCTAGACGACTGGACTGTTGTCCCATTGGTATATGCTCGATTTACAATAGGCACACTAGTTGGGCTGACCAATCATTGTGCTCGTTTTTTGACTGTTAATGGCCAGTCAGTATAATACATATTATACAATGACTGGCCATTAACATTCAAAAATGAGACCACTGATTGGTCAGCCTAACCAGCGTGCACATTGCAAATCGAGCATATACCAATGGAAAAAAAGTCCAGTCACCCAGACTTTCTTCTATAACTATGGGCTATGGCAACTCCTTTTTTAACTTTTTTTTTTTAACTATAAACTTACAAAAACTGGAGCCTTCAAAACAATGTGAGAGATGGGACAGAGAAAAAATACAATGATAATCAGGTACATTATGCAAAACTAAAGAAACATACCTGACTATCCTTATATTATGTTGAAAGTCTCCCAATTTCATTTTTTTTAATTAAAAACAAACAATCAAACAAAAGAAATGGAGCTGTTCTTTTCTCCATTGTTTCCTTTACACAGCACTGATGTACTGCATAAATTTGGAAACGAAAGTCCCACATGCATGTGCATTACATCAAGAAAGCCCCAGAATACTAGGGAAAATGCTAAAGAGCAGCATGTTGCTGTTGTACAAGAACATTGTTTAAGAAAAGTAAGTAGCTTTTTTCTTAAATAATGTCATTGTATAATAGCAATAACCCACAACTGGGTGTGGGTAATGCTGATTTACCCACAGTTGTCTTTGTTTGGTCACATAGGCTTCACCCTCATGACCAAACCACACCAACCATGGGTCAATCTAGCATTACCCACACCCAGCCGTGGGTTATTGCTATATTATACAACAACCCCATTAATATTCAAAAATGTGCACGCTGATTGGTCAGCGTGCACGTTGTAAATCAGAGTTATAGTAATGGAAAAAGGTCGGGTCGCCCGGACTTTTTCCATTACTATAACTCTTTTTTACAGCAACGGAGAATGCAAGATCTCCATTGCTTCACACTGTCTCGCTATGTTAAACTCCTTTAACATAGCGAGACAGTTTGTAAAAAGCAATGGAGATCTTGCTTTCTCCATTGCTTTTTTTCAAAACTGTCTCGCTATGTTAAATGGGTTTAACATAGTGAGACAGTTTTAAAAAAAGCAACGGAGATTCTCCATTGCTTTTTTTAAAGCTGTCTCGCTATGTTAAACCCATTTAACATAGCGAAACAGTTTGTAAAAAGCAACGGAGATCTTGCTTTCTCCATTGCTTTTGCCCACAGCTCTGATGTACTGCGTAGGCATATGCATGCGCAGTACATCAGAACTGCAGCAGAATACCAGACAGCTGCGGAAGGGCAGCAAGGAGGCATTATACAATGCCATTATTTAAGAAAAGTAATTATTTTTTTTCTTAAATAATGTCATTGTATAATATCAATAACCCACGGCTGGGTGTTGGGCAATGCTGGATTTACCCACGGTTGGCTTTGTTTGGCCACTCGGGCTTCGTCCTTGTGACCAAACCACACCAACTGTGGGTAAATCCAGCATTACCCACACCCAGGCGTCAGTTATTGCTATATTATACTATGACTAGATATTAACAGTCAGAAAACAAGCATGCTGATTAATTAGCCCAACCAGCATGCTTATTGTAAATCGAGCATATACCAATGGAAAAAAGTCCGGTCACCCAGACTTTCTTCTATAAATATTGGCTATGGCAACTCTACTTTTTTTCTTTTTTTTTTTAAATCTGAACTTACAAAAACTGGAGACTTCCAAACAATGAGAGAAATAGGACAGAGAAAAAAATACAAGGATAATCAGGTACGTTATGCAAAACAAGAGAAACATACCTGACTATCCTTATATTTTCTCTGTCCTGTCTCTATGTTGAAAGTCTCCTGATTTCATTTTTTTAATTAAAAACAACTAAACAAAACCAATGGAGATCTTCCTTTCTCCATTGTTTCCTTTACACAGCACTGATGTACTGTGTAAGTGTGGGAACGAAAGCCTCATATGCATGTGCATTACATCAAGAAAGCCCCAGAATACCAGGGAAAAACACGGAAGAGCAGCATGTTGCTGTTATATGAGGACATTGTTTAAGAAAAGTAAGTAGCTTTTTTCTTAAATAATGTCATTATATAATATCAATAACCCACGACTGGGTGTGGGTAATGCTGATTTATCCATGGTTGGCTTTGTTTGGTCACTCAGGCTTCACCCTCATGGCCAAACCAAACCAACCGTGGGTAAATCCAGCATTGCCCACACCCAGCTGTGAATTATTCCTATAATAAACATTCTGAGTTAAATTTATTGATATTAAAAACACATCTCTGATAAGGGGGATTGTCATTAAATACTTTTGACATATAGCAGATGGGGAAGGGAACCCTTGGTTCTTTCCAATGTAGTCAACCACTTGGGCATAGTATAACAAATGTGGGGCTATTCAAAGCTTAAAGATGGCAGGGTGGTTTCCTCCTTTTGATTTTTTCACAAAGCAAGCACCTAGAGGTAGGAGGTAAATAAATACTACATTCAGTGAGCATATATCTATTTTTCTAGCATGCTATTAAAATAACAGGCTTTAACTTTAAATGGCAAAAACTAAGTACCCTTACTTGGCAATAAGTATTCTTTTTGTCATGGGGATTCATACCTCTTAACCTCTAAAACTATGAATTCTAGACAAAGCCAAACATAATGGGGAACACAGGTGCAAAATCAGGGGAAAACTTTAAATAGTGCAGATTTTTGCAAAATGTCCAGATATTTGCCTCATGTTTTTGGTCTGTTCCTCAAGAAAATTGTGTTTCTTTTTTGACAAATCACTGGGATGATCTAAGGGTTAAAGTCAATAAACAATGACATACATTTGAGTTTCGGGCTTCATATCCTACAGAAAAATATATGCTAACACAAATCCTGTTATTCTAGCTATTTTCTAATATAAGAGCAATATTTAACTTTGTTGTAGTGTAATGGCTCACATGCTGGAGTGATTGACAAGTCTAATGTCTGTGATATGGTATGCAAATGATGAATGATTGTCATGCCATACAGATTTGCCAATGACATCATGCATACCTTGATTGTTGATTAGTTTCTCTCCGAAGTAAGACAATACCATGGGCTGCTGCTGCTGCAGAAATATATTTCTCTCTAGGATGCAGTGTCCTAGATGTTCATTATAGTAAGTGGTTGGTCAACGAGGGTCATGGTTTTTGAGGTTAGATTTGCTTGTGACAGCAGGAGTTCTGAATGTGTAGTGCTTGATTACCCTCTTCCTCAATGTAGTGCGATCTCGGAGTTGGTATATTGAAGTAGCGAGGGTGTGTCCCTATTTGTGGACCTTTGTCCCCACATTATGTCAGGTTTTGTCCAGATTTATTGCCCTAAAAGAGGTGGACAGGTATGTATGCTGTTACAAACTAAGAACATTTCGAGAATAACAGGTGTTGCATCGGCAAACCTGAAACTCAAACGTGTTATTACTTAATCACTTTAATTGTCAGTGTTTGCCTGAGAAAAAAGTTTATGAATAACAGACCAAAACATGAGGAAAATCTGTACATTCTGCAAAATGCTTGACAGCTGAGACTGAGAGGTATGCAGGATTATTACTTGCCATTTTGCAGATTTAAAGGCAGCTTTGGATGCATAAATTTGACTGCCAAATATGCGTATCAGAAAGGAAAGGACTCGTTTAGTATACAAAGTTGCACAGCACTAATTGTGCTCACTGTACCAATTTCGCATGTGACATATGTACTGCGTGTATCACCTGGAGGCGATCCCGCCTTTATCCACGCAGTTGGAAGGGGCGAGGTTAAAAGAAAACAAAGTCTGTCGCCGAGTAGAGCTCGAGAATAACTCGATTAACTTTTGTGAGGAAACGTGGACAGTACTGCTAACCATTTACCGGGTCTCTGAATACAGGATTACGTTTGTCATACAGCGTTGCCATCGCTGCTGCGTTCATGAGTTTTTTATCTTCCTGGAGGCTGAGTATCAGCCGAACTGACTTGAGGTAAAAACCTGTGGGGCAGCTGAAAGAATGTTGATAAAGATAGAAGGAATAAAGTCACAATTATTAACTACGGATTGTTTTTTATGTTTCGTCATATACTAAATAATAGCTGGTTTGTGTTTCTTCGCATTTGCTGTTGGGGACGTTAGTTCTTATTTCGTATCGTTCAAGAAGAACGGGTTTAGAAAAGAGCCTTTATGAAGCAGCATGATGACACCCACACCGTCTCTGTGTATTTATCGTTAGGGTAGAGAGGCTGCTGAAGTTCAGTGGTTTTGTACTCTAGTGTGACCCCAGAGTCATACAGTTGGAAAATGTGGAGATGCGATCGGGTCTGTCCTACTACTACATGGGACAGGTGTAACGAGATTTTGTACGGCCAAGCATAACTCGCAACGAATTTCTGACACGTCTAATTTGAGACTTTGGCAGAATAAGAAAATGTAAATTAGTATACGTTTTGAGACATAAAATAATTACGCCTCTAATTATTAAATGTAATTTAACCACCTTTTCTCCAAAAGTCACCAGTTTCAGGAGTAAAAGAAATTGAGCTAAACGTTTGAGTCAAAATCAGGAACTGTTGAGGTGTATGCCAAAGCATATATTACCATTTTTCTCAGTCGTCGTAGTTGTAGTAAAATATTTTAAGAGAGGACTTGAGTAGAAATTATTGCGTTATCCACATCAACACATTTCAAATAACTCCAAGAACATGAATTAAAATTATGCGATAGCTACAGATAAAACATGTCAGCAATAGCACTGAGTGAAAATGCATGTCCATGTCACATAGTTCTTACGGTTAGTGCAGCATTTTAGTAATTCTTAGCACTCAACAGTTGCATTAACATAAATAGTAAACGATGGACGTATGGGTCATATAAGTGCAGCTTGTAAATATGTCAGAACTATTCTCTAATAATTTCAGAGGAAGTAATACAAGTTGGAAAGTGCCCTAGGCTCCTAGTCTAAATGAGACAGGTAGAAATTGATTAAGAAGTCAGAATGGACGTGGCCTTCCTAAGAAGGATACTTTATTAAGCAAGAAACTAATCTGTGGAAAAGTAAATTAAATATAAAATGATGTTGTCATTAAAGTGAGGAGAAGCTAACTTGCCAGAATTTAAAATGACAGTTTTTCTGTGTTCCATATTATTATATAAGTAAGAAGTGTCAGTTTCTTGTGTTTCATGTTTGAATGCTGAAATAGTTCTTAGTCTTAAAAGTTCAGGACAGGGATGTTTGTTGCTCATTCTGTGACCAAATACCAGTTATGACTAATTAATTTTATTACAACGAGTAGATGAATATAATAGAGCTAATGTGGATTTTGCTCTTCTAGTAAATATTTTGTTACATTTGATGTGACATTCTTTGGAATATAACCTTTTGCAAATCATTTCACATAAGGACTTGCCATTAAAAGTACTGTTTACATAAGTATATCACCAAGGCTGTTATAATAAGGAAGTACTAAATCTCATTTATTTGTTTAAATTTGTTAACCCAGTAAGTTGTCTGGTTTGAAGACCCTTTTCAGCCTTTACCCAGGCCTTAATAGCAATACACATATGAAAAAATATATACATAGTAACATAAACATATAGCAATTTGAAGCAGCTACATATATCAGTGTAGCTGACAGTAGAGATAGAGACAGTTGTTGATATATTCTGTATGCAGACATATAGAGCAGTACTGTAGTCAGATGTAACCAACAGACGTGACACATTAACATTAGCTAAATCTTTGAACTGAAATATTAATATTAGCTAAATAATGGAACTGTGTCCCACTACCATTGAAATCAATTCTGATTGCAAACTCATTTGAAATACAACTAAAACTTCACCTGTCAAATTAATGGTTCTGCTGCTGTTTATCTCTAGGATAAATGCCACAGTTATTTTTAGCTTGCCATATCGTCAAACCATTTCTCTTCATTCAGAATCCTGTGCCCCACAACCTGCTTTATTTTCTACCATGCCTAGTTCCTTCCCTTCCCTTCATTTTTTTGAAATCCTAAGCACTAATCACACGATCTATTATCTATATAGATAAACTTTCCCAGCTAGGCATCAACCCATATGTTACCAGATGGATAGCTAACTGGCTCACGGATAGAACCCACTCAGTCAAAATAGGGGAAACCACCTCTAGTAGTAGACCTGTAACAAGCAGTGTACCCCAAGGATCAGTCTTGGGGCCTCTACAGTTTGGGATATACTTTTCCGAGGTGCAAGCCAAAACCAGTGGTCTGTGGCTGACCAAGTTTGCAGATGACTACAAGCTGGGCACTGTCATAAATTCCCCTAGTGATGTGAACATCCTCCAAGAGGGCCTTACCCAAACTAATGACTGGTGTCAGAAGCATGACCTCAAACTGAATGCCAAGAAATGCATCATCATCCCCTTTGGGGAAAATAGTGTCCCCACTAATTATCACATTAATAACAAGGTACTAAGCATGCAATCAGTGGTGAGGAACGTAGGCACCCAGGTTGATAGCAACCCGACTTTTGACCACCATGTTGTCTCCATTGTACGGGAAGTCTTTCTACACAACCTACCTCATAAGTAAGGGTATTATATCCAGGAACAAGGAGCTCATAACATCCCTGTTCTCCTCCCTTATCAGACCCATTATCGAGTACAGTGCCCCCTTCAACATGTACACAGCAGATGGAGAGACCACAGCGGTTCCTGACCAGGAAAATCCAGGGTCTCAAACACTTGTCCTGTACAGATAGGTTAAAAGCCCTATTTTTCTATTTAGCCTCATACAGACTGCTCAGAGGTGACCCGTGTCTGGCATACAAGGCCATCTCAGACTCAGCCTTGATGGAGTTGCTGCTTATCTGTAAGTCAAACTCCACTCGTGCAACTCGCACGCAAGGTCTCAACCTGGTCTGTGACACTGTGACATTTGTTGGCGGGATAGATTTGTGTCCCAACAACTCCCCCATCTGTGGAATAGACTCCCTCTGCATGTCAAGCAGAGTGCCTAAGTAGCCCTCTAAGAGGAACCTGGACGACTGGATGGGAAACAGAAAATATATCCCTGGGATCCCACCTGTGTCCTTGCTGGACAGGGAAAACAGGTGCTGACTTTGTGGGAACATTGGTGAAATTCTTGGCTAGGCTTATAAGGGCCTTCAGGCCAATAGCCTAGTATCATCCTATGAACCTATATGACAAATGCGCTAGTACAACTCTTCAAATGCCTAATGTTCAACATCTACTAATACATAAAGTATCTTTTATACTGTAAAAGTTTGCCTTGATTTCATATGAACACAATCTCAGTAGCAAATTAATGTGAATTGTTAGTGTATATTACTTAATGTCTGTTTGTGCATATTACTGAATGTTTGTTTAAAAAATGTTTGTAATATGCTGGAACCTTTCTTCCTGGGCGTCCGCTGAAAAGATTTTTTTGACTTAACCCAGCTGAACAAACCTAGTAAACAAAAGCAAAATAAAATATTGATGTACATAAAATTCAGCAAGCAGGCAACAGACAATAAATTTAATAAATTTCCAGTTAATAAAAATAGTTTTAGACCACATAGAGTGCGAGGAAATAAAGGCTACAGATCAGTGAGACGAGTAGTTTGGAAGATGTACTAGAGGAAAATAAATCTAAACAGAAGTCTGAATAAGGGCTATTGAAACAATAGTAGTGATTTTACAATGGAAAAGCAGTTCAGCCATTGTACTGGAAATAAGAACATCAGTTTTCATTCATTAAGTGGGCCTTGAGTGCTTTTTTGAAGTCAGGTCAGTTGTCAGTTTGCTTTTTTTTCCCTGGCTTATTGTTCCAGTAATATGGTACAGTTTTTGTAAAAGCCTTTTGTGTAAGGGTGAAATTGAAAGGAAAGCAAGCTAACTAAAGAGACATATTATTGCACAGAAAGCCAACACAGTCTGTTGTGTGAAGCATATTATTTAGTGTGTGTGTGTGTGTGTGTGTGTGTGGTGGAGGGAATATAATTTTAAAGGTGCAGGTGTTCAATAGGAAAGTGGCCCGTGACTGTAATAGTAATAATTTGGCTGACTTTAGGGTGGTCCAGTGATTTTCATGAGGGTCAACAACTGTAATAAAGTGAAATGTTTTATTTTCAGCAGTTTTGCAGGAGATTGTTTTGTTAGGGGATTGTAGAGCCAAGCTTCGAGGACTTTATTTAAGTCTAGGCACTAGTATGTTTATTGCTATGGTACATTTTACTTCATTTGTCAGTAGGCTGAAGATTTTATATGCTGCTTTTAGCTGGTTAAACTCTTTGAGAATTTGAGATTGGGTTTGGAAGAAAATGGCTGGGGTCTAGATTGATGCTCAAGTATTTTTGATATGTATTTGTGGACATAGCAAGTCATTTGGGGTCATTATTATACAAAGTATCAGTTTGTTTAAGTTTTTGTTGGATTCTGAAGAGCATAACTATAGTTTTGGTTGTATTGATTGTACGCTTTTTTTTTTTTACATAATAGTCAGTTCCAGGTAGATACAAAGTGTTTTTGAGGAAAGTATGGAATGTCATTAAAGTATCTTTCTGTGTCATGGTTAACTAGGCTGTTGATGAAAGTCATACAGTTAAGCCGGGGGAGGTCATTAATAAAAAACAAAGGAAAGAAGTGGGTCACGAACAAACTCTTGAGGTACACCTCATTTGGTGTATCATATACTTGAACTTCTGTAGTACTGCAAATAGTGAAGACTTTGAGAAATAGTTTTTGAACTGTTCAAAGAAGCCAATTTCCTCCAGTTTATGTTGCTAAATGTTGTTCACAGTTCAAAGACTCTTTTCAGCTGTACACGTATGACCTCTGTCATTTGGCCATTGTCCATATTATAGTAGATATCATCCATGAGTTTATAAAAATGCAGCTAATATCATGTAGTCTGGACAGACCCTGTGTTGCCTGTCTGATAGGATATCATAGCTTTGAATGTATTCAAGTATTTATCCTACAGTAATTTCAAAAGTATGTTTGTGAGTGGGCATAAGTTGGCAATTGGCCTAAAGTCACTAGTAGAAGCAGGATTGCTGATCTTAGTTGAGCACAGCCTAGGGATAGCAGTCATTTATTACTGAATTCCGCATTGGACCCTCCATGGATGTTTACTTAATGGTAATGTCTAGATGATTGCGAAGTGCAGGCTTGTGGCTATTTGTACAGTCCTCAGTAATTTGCACAGTGGTAGTGCCTTAGAAGGTACATTTGACCTGTGTATAGCTTGAGTTGGTGTGTTGTTATTGCTCTCATTAGCATTTAGTTTAGAAAAATAGATGACATTTGCTTCTCTTTAATTAAAGTGTATTGCTTAGTTTCAGTAACAATTGTAAGTAATATTCATTCAGCAAGTGAGTTGTGGCCTGATCATAACATTTCTTTATAAGTGATTTCTTGTTATTTACACTACACTGCAGGATGGACGCATTCAATATGTTTCATATGTGCACTGTGCTATCTTGTTTATAAATAATGAAAACAGCAGGGTTCCCAATAATGAGCTTTGTTGTAAATTTACTTTTACAAAGTGAAGTATTGTATCCTAGCTGTCAAATCTATTTTATTGTTATTCTTTCGCAATTTTCAGATTGTATTATTGTGTTGCATTTTCCATTGTCAATTTGTTTTGTTCATATTATTTGTATGTACGTTTTTGTTATGAATCAGGGTTGTGATTGAAGAAGGTCCTTTGTGGTTTAGACAATTTACATTTGCAAGTAAATAAAAGTCTTTTGTCTTTCGGCTTTTCCCGGTTATGGGTCGCCACAGCGGAACTCCGGTCCGCTAACGATTGGCAGTAGATTTTTACATGCCAAGTTGCCGGCCCTGACGCACAACATTCAACGAAGGTAAGCCCATTCACGCTTGTCTCCACACAGAAGACGCTCTAGCTGCGAAATGCAAATTGATCAGGGCAACGTCTTACTGTAAGGCGACAACGCTCCTGCAGCACCACTACCTCAGTTTTTGCAAGTAAATAAAAGTAAATAAATAAATTAATGAATGTGATGATTAGGTCCACCATGCTTATTCTTCTGAGCTGTGTAAACGGTAAATTTTGAACCACTATTATAACGTCTTTGTTAAAACTAGCTTAATCTGGGCTATTAATTAACACAATCTGAGCCACCATATTGAATGTCTTTCAGACGTCTACATAAAGACATACAAAGGTTGGCTATTCTTCTTGTTGGAGAATATGTAGTTAGTAAATTCAACAATTACTGTGACAGTAGTATGTCTTGTTCCCTCACTTTACTGTGTACTTAACAGGACCTGATGCTTTTCAAGCTATTAGGAAGTTAGTTGGGGACCACCTCTCCAAAACCTTATGTGGTGGGCTTAGGATGCTTATGGGTCTATTTATATCACTTTTCTTATGCTAATATCTTTTCTTAGTGATGTTATTTTAGTTTTTTTTCCACAGATCAGATGAAGCACTCTCCTGTAAGTTTCTGTTGATCAGTAGTATTTTCTTTAAAAATCTTTAAGTTATCACTTAAGACATAGCCACACACAAATTAACAGAAAAGAAAACAAACCATAATCAATTTTTTCATGTATTCTGCATTTTATATATATATGTATATATATATATATATATATATTATTTGTAACAACTATCATGCACTCTTAACATTACTTATATTGTGCAAATCCTTCCTTCTCTTAAAACTCACTCCTCCTCCTAACCATTATTCTGCAACTTCCATTTATTTCTAAAGATCTCACTTCCAGTTCTTTTATTTCCTTAGCAATATTCAAGGCTTTGTTTGGGAAATAGTTGGTTTAGATTTTGATTTCCATTTTCTAGTGTTTGCATTTTTGGCATCCAATAACATTAAACTCATTAAGGCCTTACTATATGTAGACAGTTCAGATCCTGTAAACCATCTCAAAAATTAATTTCCTAAGTTACAGCAATTTGCTCCCTCAATATTTCTGACAGAGTATTTTGTAGTGTAAAAACATGCTCCCATTTACCTCTCTCATTCTCTTCCTACCTCCACCATTTGCTGTCTACCTGAGGAAATGTTTTGAAGTCTATTTAGGGATATACAATACCTATACAAACACTTCCAAGTAAAAAATCCTAAACCTTCTGGATTTTGTTGCATACTTGTAAGTGATATGTCCTTCCATGGCTCTTTTGTAAATTGCTTTTCTAGTCTCTCTTCTCAATCTTTTCTAACCTCCCTTGATTGATTCTTATAATTATTTCTATAGTTATCATGCAATATTTTATATTCCCTTCTAATTATGACATTTTAACAACAACTTCTGTCTAGACTCAAATAAAACTCTAATAGAACTGGTCTTTCCCGTAGTACTTCCCCTAACCCTTTCTCTTTGCCTATAGACTGATATCAATCCCTGCTAAGGAAGGCAGTCTCTATCCTGTTATGCAGACTTCTGTTTGGCCTCAACTCACTCTGTCACCTTTCCCCTCTTTAATTATTTGCTCCCAATATCTTTATTTCTTTGCTATTCCAGCCCACCTTGCCTATTTTCTGCAGCCCTACTTACAGTCATCCCTATTAGCAAAATCTCCTTCCTCCATTCCTTTGCTGCCTTAGTTCTTAGAATACTTTCTGCAAGTTTAGGAGTATAATGCACTGTATTGTTATTGTTATTCTCCTTAAGAATTTGCATCCAAAATCTGACTCTCTCCTTATTTCTAGAACACCTCTCTGCTTCTTCATCATCCCTTTCTACTTTGATTTAAAAACCTTCTGATTGTGTTATGTATATGAGCCTTAACTGCTTAGCTCTAAAATATCCATGCAAGTCAGGTAATCACAAACCATCTTGTTCTATGGGGAGAATGAACTTATCCCACTTAACTTCCTTTTCCCCTTCCAAATAAATTCCTTCAATTTTTTATTAATTATTGTTTACAATTTCTCCTCTGGTTGATAAAAATATACCTGACCTGTATATAAAACTAAAGGGACTAAAAACATTTTCACTGTTTGTGTCTTGCTATCCATATCCTTAAACAAGATCTTCCCGTTTGTCAGTTTTTGTATTGTCTTTTGTTTAGTCTCTTCCCACATATCCTTAGCTGTTATAACATAATCCTTTTTAATCTATACACCTAAATACGTCATATTATCATGTCCTCATAAATATAGATATTGCTGAATTAATTCATGTGTGGGTACATAATTTACTGCTATAACGTTTGTTGTATCGCCATTACTTTTATATCCAGAAAAGTAGAAAAATGTCCCCTTTTGGATTTAACACTTACTAAATTATATCATCCACAAATAAAGCCAACTTTTCTTGATTAGCATACTAATTATATCCTTAAATTTCTAAATCCCTTATTTTCTTTGCCAGTGGCTCTAAATATAAAGCAAAATAACAAAAGGGAAAGAGGACAGCCCTCCCGTTTCCTCTGTTCAAGCATAACTTAGAGATGAACCCTCCCACCTTAATTCTTACTTCTGATCTTTCATATAATCCTCCTAATTAACCCTGTTATTATATCAGGAAATGCAAATGCTTTCACTACCTTGCTCATAAAATCCCAGCTTGCTCTTTCGATTGTGCAACACCAAAACCTAATTACCAGTATCCTAACAAACCAAACCTAAATCACCCCAAATCCAAATATGGTCAAAAACTATTACTTAAACTTATAAGACTATTAGATTATCTAAGAAAAAAACATAACTAAAGATGGAGTCATCCACCCTAACCCAGGCCCCTCGTCAACCACAAACTCTGATAGCCCACCACTTTCTCTCAGGTCAACCAACTCCCTCCAAATTTGCCAACTAAATATAAGAAGCCTAAACAATAAGGTACACAACCTACATGCTCTTTTAGCAACGTACCTCCCTGACATAATGTGTCTAACAGAAACCTGGCTAAAACCAGGAACCAAAGATAATGAGATCTTACCACCTGGTTATAATATACTTAGGGCCGATCGTACAAAGAAAAAGGGAGGTGGTATTGCCGTGCTATACAAAAGCACACTTAACGTCACACTTAACCCCATTCAACCACCCCAGATCTCTAATGCTGAAAGATTAGCTCTAAAACTACAACTAAATAAAAAAAAAGAATAAATCTAATTGGGATCTACATCCCCCCTGGGAAAAACTCTGACACACTGGAGCACATTCTTAACTGGTTAGTAAACACCTACCCTCAAGAAACTATTGTTCTGGGCGATGTTAACATTGACTGGAACCTATGTTCCTCAGAGTCCAACCCCACCCATGTAAACCTCCATGGATTCTCACAGACCATATCTTCCTCCACCAGAATAGGCAATTCTAACCAAAAAGAGAGTATCCTGTATTGGATACTTATAAATAGTCATCCCCATATGTACATGTATGGGACCCTTCCCAATGACCTTAGTGATCACCTTATCACATATATAAGGAAAGACTAAGCAGTAAGCTCTAAACTGCCAATTTACAGGTCGGTTAGAAACAAGAAACATTTTGACCTCACAAAATTTCAAATGGAACTTAAATCCTGTAATTGGTCAACTCTTAAGTATCTTCCCCTAGAGGAGGCAGTAACAAATTTTAATTCCACATTTCTAACCATACTTGATTCTCATGCCCCAAAAAGACTAATCAAAACTAAAACACAAATAGCACCTTGGCTAACAAATGACTCCAAATCTAAAATCAAACTTAGAAACAAAACATGGGGCAAATGGTGTACAACCAAGTCACCCCTAGACCGTATTAAATTCCAACAGCTAAGAAATGAGACAACAAAAACCATATCACTTGACAAAAAAAACTATCACTGCCAACTACAATATAAACACCAAAACAACCCTCAAAAGTTCTGGGCGGGTTTAAATAATCTTCTCCATCCAGGTAAATCCTCCACCCCTACCCCAGGAACGCTATGTGATAAAAACCCAGAAGAAGTAGCAAATACCTTTAATACTTTCTTTACTGATACTATCCAATCCTTAGCCAACCAATTATCTGCTACCTGCTCCTCAATAACGGATTCTATCCCTAAGACTTTACTCTCCTTTAACCTCCAACCTGTCTCCACTTCCTTTATACGATCCTTACTGAAGAAGCTAAAGCCAACTACCCTCTCTGCAGACCTTCTCCCAGCCGAATATTTGCAAAAAGCTGCAGATGTCATAGCTTACTCCATCTCAGTCCTAATTAATCAAACCATAACAGAGTCCACAATCCCCTCAATATGGAAAATATCCTATGTAATTCCACTCCACAAAGGCAGCTCATCTACAGAACTATCAAATTATAGGCCAATAGCTATATTGTCACCACTGGCCAAAATCATGGAAAAGTGTGTACACAAACAACTTCTATACTATCTTATCCAGAACAATCTACTAACCAGTTCACAACATGGTTTTAGACCCCACCACAGTACAACCACTGCCCTCCTCTCATTTACTGACATAATTAACCACAACCAGAATAACAAAAAAATATCCTCAGCTCTCTTTCTGGACCTATCAAAGGCCTTTGATATGGTTAACCACCAGCTACTTCTCCACACTCTGAAAACTCTCTACCTAGACAACCAAACACTGGACTGGTTTCATGCCTATCTCTCTGATAGGCAACAAGCAGTACTCTGGCAGAATAAGCTCTCTTGCCTCTTACCAAATACCATAGGGGTTCCTCAAGGTTCCATATTGGGACCTCTTCTCTTTTCAGTCTTTATTAATGACCTCTACACAGCCATCCCTGAGGCCACCTGTATTCAGTATGCAGATGACTCGACGCTAGTTTGTTCTGATACATCTCCAGTTAACCTACTAACCACAACCCAATGCATTTTTACTGCAGTAGAAAACTGGCTATCAGGTCGTCAACTGATCTTGAATCCAAACAAAACCAAATTAGTACTCTTCCATCCAACCCATAAACCCTCTCCTATATCCTTTACTATACAATCCAACAATGGGACTATCATCTCCCCAGACGCCTATACTAAACTATTAGGAGTTACCATTGACAATAAACTTAGATTCGACATGCACATTAACCAAACCATTAAAGCCGTTAACAAGAAACTTGGGTCACTATATAGGATAAAATCTTTCCTAACTCCAATTTCCAAAGTGGCCGTTGCCTGCTCACATCTTCTCTCTACCCTTCTATATGCCTCCCCCATGCTTACTAACCTTAACAAATCTGACCTAAATAAACTCTCATGTTGTTATAACCATATTGCCAGATTTGCAACTGGCATGCCCTATAGAACCCATCACTGTGTTAACCTAAGAAACCTCGGTTGGATAGAATTACCAAACCTTCTGCAGCAGAACCAACTCATAGAAGCATTTAAAATTCTCAAACAACCTGACAACACTCCTGCACTGAAAAATGTAATTATACCCTACACCAATCTCAGCTGTGTACGCTTATCAAACAGGCTACTTGTCCAAACAGTCAAATCCTATAACTCAGGGGGTGATACAATGTTTGCCAACGCCATTGGAAAAATATGGAACTCCCTTCCTTTCAACCTCACTCTTTACCTCCCTAACCCAATTCAAAAAGAGTCTAAAATACCATTTTAAGTCACATTGGCTTTGCCAATGCTCAAACCCAGATTAACTCCTCTTCAGTAAGCCAAGATCATACTTTTCTTCAGGACTATCCAAGTATAAAAACTTTAGACCTTTATTCTCAATTGACCTAACCCCATATTTCCTTGAGAATTTTTCTGCCCATAAATGGAAGCCTTTAATCTTTGCTAAAATGACAACCTAGGGAAGAAAAAGATCTGTTGCAGTCTGTGATTGCTATTCCTAAGATGTTTTTCTATAATACATATATTTCATGTCTTCTCCTCATATGCATTAATTACTAAATGAAACAATATGTATCTATGTAACATGTATGTAACTTAAAAACACACAGTACCAAGAGCAAAACCAGGAAAGATAGATCCAAACCGCTAGCAGAGACAATAGCTCAAATGGCAATTTTAAATCTTCTTTATTCCAAATGACGAAACAGGAAAACAGGAGTTTAAAACGCAAGCGCTTTCGCCCGGATCCTTCCGAGCTTTCTCAAGTCAAACAGTAAAAAGTACAAATTAAACCAGAAGTAACAATATGTTTATATGTCAAATCACATAACAATTTAAAATTGCTATGGTTTCAATTCCAATTTTAATTATATTCAATCATATTATATTTGGTTCACAAGTATTATATGTGTAGGTATGACGCATTTTGCACTTTAGGTAGGAAGCAAATATGAATAAACGAACAACCATTGGATTTTTCGCATGGTAAACTACAAAATAAGCACATATTATTCCAGTTTTAATCATATTGACTTCTCCTAGCATTAATATGATTTTAACACTGTTGCAAATGGTTCTTTTAACAAACACATATTCTTTTTAAGAAGTATGGTGCATTGAATCAATATTTGTATTTAAGCACTTGCTCTGTACTTTTTACTGTTTGACTTGAGAAAGCTCGGAAGGATCCGGGCGAAAGCGCTTGTGTTTTAAACTCCTGTTTTCCTGTTTTGTCATTTGGAATAAAGAAGATTTAAAATTGCCATTTGAGCTATTGTCTCTGCTAGCGGTTTGGATCTATGTATGTAACTTACTGTCAATGTGGAGCTTTTCTCCCCGGGCCTCCGCTGAAAATGGACATGTATCCAGTCGGACCATCCTGGTCAACAAATGTAAAATAAAATAAAATAAATTGTTTTCTCTGTATTAAGGCCCACCAATAACAGCGGTATTTTCTCACATTCTCCTTACCTCTGGATCATCATTCTTCTATTGTGTTGTCAAATGTTTGCTTCCCCTCCACAAAACCACACTGATCAATATCCATCAATTTTGGCAATGCCTTTGCTATTCTAGATGTAAACACTTCCTGGATTAGAATTTAAATGGGTTTATATGAAGCTGCGTTTGATGGGTCTTTACCCTCTTTGAGTAATACAGCCATCACACCCTCTTCCATTAATCTGGTGCACCCCCTCATTTTAAAATACTATTAAACAAACCCTTGCAGATTTTTATCACTTTCTTCAAACTGCCATGGGAATTACATTTGTTACTAGAGACTTCCCTGTAGACTGATGACACATCATAGTTTTTATCCCTTCTCCATCACTCTTAACTATTAGTTGTTGGGCTTCTTCGTCTTCTAACCTTGGCATAGTTAAGTCTTCCATAAATATTTCCATTTGTGCTTTTTCTTGGTTTCCACATTCCTCTGCTTTACACACATTTTCATAAACTTTCTGAAATATCTTTAATATCACTGCAGGATCTCTGGTCATTTTCTTGTTACAGACTCTAAGGTTGGCGACAACCATTTCTAATCCACAAATAAGCCAAAAAAAGTCTGTAAAGCACTGAAACCAAATAAAAAGTAAAAAAGAACCTCAGAGGGTCCACAATAAAGCATAAGGACAGCTGTTACTTCAGATGTTTAATAAGGATATTCTCTCCACAGTATAAGACAGTACAGCACGTAAACACATTAACGCTCCATAGAAACAGTACGTTTTCGTTTTAAAACTTCATCAGCTGATGATTAACAGCAAGCTTTCTAAACTCATACATGTTATCCAAATACTCCCTTATTTTCCCTTAAGCACTCTGCATTTACTCACCTTTTTGTTCTGTGACATTTCCTTTATACTGCAGTACTTTAACCTTGACCAGCCCCTCCAAATAGTTCCTAGTCCTTCTTAACCACATCTCTTTCTCTTTTGTGTCTTTTTTATTATATCTCACTGAATAGCTAGCCTTTCTGAAAAAAAAATATATATATATATCTTCCCCAACAACTCTTGAATGTTTTTCATTATGCATTCCTTAAATTCTTCTCTTTTTAACAAATAAGTAGGAAAATGCCAGTGTTTCATTTTTAATTCATCACCCTGTACTTTTATCTTAGTTTTTATTGGTGAATGATCTGAAGCAGTTACTGGATGATTGTCGAAGCTTTCATTTAAATGCTCTTGCTCCTGTGAAATGCATTTTCTATTCAGTCTAGCCCAGTTATTGCATTTTGTGGAATAAAGTGTAAATTTTGTCTGAGTTTGTACTATTTTCATAACCGTCTTCAGAAATCTACCCACTTTTGTTATATTTCCCTTCTAGGTCCCCCCTGATACATTCTTTTATTGCAAATTAAGTTCTAATCTGCACCTATAAATGAAATTCCCTCCCTTAAACTGATTATTTATTCCAAAATTTTCTTAAGCTCCATAATAGCATTTTTTGGTGAAATATAAATACATGCCAGTGTAATCCTCCTCCTTTGCCAATAGCTCCTTACTAAGACAAACCTGCCATTGTTGTCTTTTTTCCTGTTCTGCATTATTGGATCTCCTGTAGCAATCATTATTATTAATTCTGTTTTTCTTTGCCCCTAATATTCTGTTGCATATCTATCTTGAAATTCTTTTTGTGTCAAATTCACATGTTAATCTGTTGATCAGTGGTATTAATAGAATACTGATGTAGGAGGATATCCATGTTATAAAGTACAGGGACGGATTAGCAACAGTGTAGTTTGGAATCTATGTGGTAGTCCTAAGCTCTTGAGTAGTCCACATAAATGTGAGATAAGTAAGTAATCAATGGAATACAAAATAGGTTCATAATATGTTTCCTTTCCATTTTTGTGTTTTATAGTTTACATTACTCTTTTGAAACTGAGTACCTCAAACCTTAAACAATGTCCAGAAGGTATGTAGTAGTCACAGATATATACTTACTTTGGGTCTACTATGTTACAATATGCACACGCTGTAAACATAGTATTATAAATTCATACAAGTTCATACATTTATATGTGAAGCCCATTAAACCTGATCATGTATAAGTTGCAGGCATAGGTACTGAAGGAGAATGGGAATTCATGCAAATAAAAACACTTAAAAAGAAGCATTTTTGCAGGGGATAAGTTGCTGTGCACACCCGTAATGGGATAACCCCCCACCCTCTTTGCTTATATGCCCTGACTCTGAGATTGCTGCATCTTGGAGAAAGAGCTGTTGTTCTTAGAACATGAAAATATGTTCACAGTTTCTTTGCTACCAGATGGTCCTGGAGCAAGATGAATATACTATTTTGCACAGAAACATATATTTTTTTTCTTTTCTGACCCTGAGTGTGCCTTCAGCTGACCATCAGCTGCTTGGCTACCTCTGCTATATCTCCTCTATCTTCTATCCATGATGCTAGTACTAACCCCCCCAACATCATGGCTCCCTTGATAGGTGGGAATGGGAATTGATTACTGTCAGTTTTAACTCCTTGGCTGAGGCTGTCTTAGGGTGGGGTTGGGTTGATAGTACGAACAGTAAGTGGAATTGTGTAGCCAGGTCAGCAGCATCACACACACAATGATCTGCATGCCTGGTCTTTTCTTTATGGGTTCATAGGTAGTTACTAGGCATTTGGCCTTAGGGCCTATATAAGCCTAGCCAAATGGTACCCTGGCTTTTGCCACCCAAGAAAATTATTTTCCTGTGCCCCTGTCAAGCAGAGCTACAGAAGTGATCCCCGGGGTGAATTTCCTATCTCCCATCCAATCATCAAGATTTTTCTTGAAGAGTGCTAATGAGGAGCTTTGTTTGATATAGATAGGTAGTTTGTTTCAGAGGATGGGAAGTCTCTGGGACAGGAATCTATCCCTCCAGCATGTTCTGTTTATTGTGGTGACAAGGTTTAGGTCCCTAGAGCATGTAGCTCGGAGGGATTGGGATTTCTTTACGTGGAGCATGTCCAACAGCTCTGGGTTTGACATATCTTTGTATGTTAGCCAGAGATCGCCTCTGAGTAGGCGATATGCGACAGAGTAAAGCTGGAGTTTTTTGAGACGGTCTGTGTAGGGCATCTGTTTGAGGCCAGTAATCCTCTTTGTGAGGTATTTCTGTGGCCTTTCCAGTTGCTGTAGATGTCTTGTGAGGTACATACCAAAAGGGGCATTGTACTCTATAATGGGTCTAATGAGTTATGAGTAGAGGGGAACAATGACCTCTTTTTTCCTGGATGAGAAACCTATTGTGATGAGGTGTGCCACGTAGAAGGATTTCCTGAGTACTGTGGCGATGTGATTATCAAAGGAGAGACTACTGTCCACCTGTGTCCCAAGGTCTCTTATCACACTTCGGTGTTAAGTAGACTACCGCCTATGTGGTAGTTCATAGGTACAGAGTTTTTACCAAAAGGGATGACAATGCACTTTTTGGCATTGAGCTTGAGGCCATAGCTTTGACAACAGGCATCTGACTTAGTGAGGCCCTTTTGTAGGATGTGCACATCGTTAGGAGTTTTGATTATGGCTCCTAGTTTACAGTCATCTGTGAACTTTGTTAGCCAAAGACCTTCTGTGTTAGCATGTACTTCAGAGAAGTAGATACCAAACAGGAGAAGACCTAGGACTGAACCCTGTGGTACTCCACTTGTCACTGGTCTGAAGTTGGATTTAGAGTCTGCTACTTTCACAGTGTGGATTCTGTCAGTGAGCCAGTTGGCAACCCATCTTGTGACATAGGGATTTATACCTAGTTTAGTGAGTTTATCTATAATTCCAGAGTGGGGGATGGTGTCGATACCCTTGGCAAGATCTAGATAAGCTGTGTGAACCACCTTACCCTCATCTGTGGCTTTGGTGACCGCTTCAAAGAAGTCTATCAGGTTTAGGAGACATGATCTGCCTTTTACAAACCTGAACTGGGTAGGGTCCAGAGTTTGGAGATTACCAATGTCATTGTTTATAAGTTCCATGATGATATGTTCCATAGCCTTGCAGACCAGATTTGTCAGGCTAATGGGGCAGTAGTTCCCGGGGTCCGTGGTGGCTCCCACTTTGTGGAGTGGGATAACCGTTGCTGTGTGCCATTCAGTTGGCACAAAGCCTGAAGTGAGACTATGATTGAACATGGTACTTAGGTGAGGTGCCAGTTCATTCTGTAGTTCATGTAGAATGCAGCCTGGGATGTTGTCAGGTCCCATGGATGCTGTGTTCTTGGCTTTGGAGAGTGTGTTTTTACTTGTGCAGCCATGATTACAGGAACTTTGCATTCTTCCGGTACAGAGATGGGCCCTTTAGGGGATGAGAGAAGGGTAAAGTTAGCAGTGAACCTATCTTCCAGGATGTTGGCAATATCAGTTGGTTCTGTATATTTAGTGCCATTGTGCTGTAACTCAGAGCAGATCTGAGTGTTGCCATTGAGATTCTTGACATAGCTATAGAATGCTTTGTGGTTGTCTTTAGAATCAGTGGTGATTTTGTTTTCGTAACTAGCTTTGGAGGATTTTATGAGGGATCTCAGCTTCTTACTGAGGCTGACTGCGGAGTTCCTCCAATCATAGGATTTTACTCTGTTTTTGCAACAGTTTATTTCTTCTGTTGTAGAGTTTGTTTATAGCAGGGGACCACCAGAGTGGCTTCCTTTTTTTGGAGGATAGCATCTTGGTTCTGTTAGGGATTGCATGATCCATGCACTCTTGTAAGTGCTTATAAAGTGCAATTGTATAGGATTCAGCAGTCGTACCTCTTTTGTCCGTCAGCATGGATATCGTGAAGTTTTCCACTTCTGTCTTAAGAAGCATGAAGTTGGCTTTGGAGAATTTTTGTACGGTGGTTTCCCTAATGGGGGGTGGAGGTGGGATGTGGATGTCTAGGGTGATTTGCTTGTGGTCGTATCTGACCAACGAGGAATTGACCTCTGTTGTGGAACACCGGCTGCCCATGTTGGTAATGACGAGGTCTAGAAAATTGCTGCCCCTGGTGGGGGTGTGGATAAGTTGATCTAAGGCATTGGAATTTATGAATTCCAGAAAACATTGATCACAAGAGGTGGTACATGAGTAGTTTTCCCAGTTAATGGTGGGGTAGTTGAAATCGCCCATTATTAGGGTGTTAGGTTGTAACCTAATATTTTCCAGTGTGTCAGGAAATGAGGAGTGGGAATCCTGGGGCATGGTGGGGGATCTGTAGCAAGCTACAATTTGGATTGCGGTTTTGTCCAGAGTTAGTTGCACTTGGATAACTTGGATGCATTATGCTGGGGTGCTCTCTAGAGCCTTGAACCAGGTCTCTGTCACTGCACAGGTGTCAATGTTCTCCATTTTAAGGAGTGCCTTGAGTGACTGCATTTTGAAGTTGAGACTTCTAGCTTTAAGTAGCATTACCCTCAGATTTTGCTTGCTTGTACCTGTTATGGTGGTGAATTTGTCATTTGAGTCTTGCCTAAAAAAGGCACTATAGGGGTGGCAAGAGCCTTAGCCAGTATCCGGAATCCCAAGCGCAACAGGTGCAGGCCATCTCTGGCAAAGCATCATAGTTTGTTGATCATGTTATCCCAGGCAGACAGATATTGGAGCCCCCTTAGAATGACACCAGAAGCTTAGCCAATTGTTGAAGTCAATCAGTTTGTCCTTGTACTGTGGTATCATTCTGGGTGATGGCAGGATGCTACTCAGGGCTAGAGTCATACCTGCCTGGGCTACAAGATCAGACAGCTCCTCCATGTCTCTTTTCATGTAGTCCAGGGAGGTACGTCTCAGGTCATTCACACCAACATGGACAATGACAGAGTCGTATCTGTACTTGTTGTGGAGTGACCTGAGTGCATGCGTTATGTGACGGATCCTGGCACCTGACAGTCAGCTGACAGTAACTTTCTCCTTGTTTAGCCTGGTGAGTGGAACATCAGTGTGCCTGACTATAGAATCGCCTATGACTAGAGTGTTGGGTATGAGTGTTAGGCCATAGCCCCAATGTGCTGATGCTACACTGTGAGGGTAGTTAATGATGTGTGGACTGTAAGGACGCACCTGTCCTGGACCTTAGAGGAGCCACATATCTTCAGCTGTCTTGCATTCCCAGCTCATCAATCACTCTAAGTCTTGGCCTTCAGCAAAGCTTGATGACTGATCCACCTACACCAGCACAATCCCTCCTTCATAGGATAGACACACCCATCCACCCTGCTAATTCCATCAGTCAGCAGAATCACTGATTGATCCTTGGTTACCTAGGCCATAGTCAGGCCTTCATCTGTATAAGCCATTGGAGCTGGCATTTGAATCTCGAAAATATTGCTGGAATAAGTACTGGGCTATGATATCTTGAGTAATACTGAAAGAAATATAAATGAGACACAGCTTAAGTAAGTCAGTGTAAAACACTGATACTTTTATAATTGTTATTTTCAAGTATAAGTTTTAAAAACAAGTTATTTTGTAACATTGTAAAGAATAGCTGACTGTTCAATGTACATATCTATTGGATAATGTAGAAGTATATGTTGTAAATATGTATTTAGCTTGGTGTTCTTCAAAATGGAATAGAGGTCTGAAGAGTGGTATTTAAGACAGGTGTCAAAGATTTCCATTAGTTTTAGAAAGGATGGTTAGATGTTTAAGACAGTATTAGTTGTAGGAAATATTGAAACTTATTACTGAGGATTATAAGCATTATTTTTATTGGGGGGGTATGGTCTACTCAGACATGGAAAAGCACTCCTTAGTGGTGCCCTTTTGTCACATGTGTGGCATACCTCAGAATAGCCTTAATAAACTGTGTGATATTGGTTCAGATGAAGCAAACTTACAGGGCCGGACTCGCAAAGGCTTGCACGGAGTCTAAGAGTAGAGTAAGACTCCATTCAGCCAACATGTCTGCCGAGTGAACCAGGAACAGCCGGTAGGGGCGTGCAACAGAGCTCCTAAAACGACTCTTACACGGACAGGGCTAGGATATGCAAATGACCTCAATTGCAGATGAAACCTATGCAAATGAGGTAAATTTGCGATACAGGAAACCCAAAACTGTCCGAGTAAGAGTAGTGTTATTTGCAGAAATGTATTCCGTTGACAACTGAGTACGGTTCTGCAAATAGCAAAACAGAGCCGTGATAGCTCCAAAAAAAGGATGCATCCAGTTGAGAAAGCATGCCAATGGCCAAAAATATGACCATTGGCAATGTTCACCGATGCAAAATAAAAATAAAATAATTTTTTTTTATCCCGATCTCCAATGTTTAAGCATAGAGCAGCACCACGCAAATGCGCTGCGCTCTAAAAACCAGAAAACCAATAATTAAAATCCACAAATGTGGATTTTATTGTAATTCTTAATTTACAATGCAAGGGAATGGCATTCTGAAGACAACATGGCTACTGAGTAGAGGTTACTAAGTGGGGAAGCTCAGTCTAAGAGATGTAACCAAGCATTAGTAGGCAATCCTATGCAAATGAGGGTAAGGATAGTGAATCCCAAGTTTACATAGCAAATGAGCACAGTCAGTGGAGTGTAGGAGTAGGATAAGGGGAGTAACAGAGTAGAAGATAGGTGACATCACGAGGGGGGTATTTATGAAAGAAGTGAAGCTCACTGGAGCAGAGTGGCATGTGTCTGCTGTAAGTTACACATCACTGGAAGAGGTGTGTCAACAGGTAGCCCAGCTAAAGGCAAGAAATTGAAGGTGTATGCCGTGGATAACACTAAAGTTTCTTGTTGAAGTGCTTGCAACATGTATGCACGCGGGTGTGTGCCTGTATATCCGAGTAAGAGTGTGTGCACGTGTGTACGCCTGTGTGCGCACGTTTAAGCCAGAGTAAGCATGTCTAAGGCTGTTTAAAGTTGTGTAAGCGCGTTTGCATCGGTGTGCACGCGTTTTAGCAAGAATAAACAAGTTTTAGGCCGTGTAAGCATGTGTGCGTGCGTGTGATCTGGTTTGCGTGTGTTTGCGCTTGTGTACGCGGCGCTGCCTCCCTGAGGAAACAGAAAGGGAAAAGGAAGCACAACAAATAGTAGGAAGTTAACCAGGGAGTACTAGCAGAACTAGCAGGTGAAAACAATCAGAATCAGGCAATTACACAGGCAGTACACTAGCCCAGCCCAGCACTTAAAACTCTGCAAACAACATTCCACTATGTTTCTCTCAGAGACACTGCAACACTGCAGTAAGCTAATAGAAGTGAAAACTGAAAAAGCTTTACTGAGACAAAGAAATGTTAGGTGCTGCCATTGCTGTTATAAGGTGACATATGCAACATGCTGAGGGTGGTGACAATACGAATGCTGCTGGACAACCCACAGTGAGGAGACGGAGAAGAGTGTACAGGCCCAGGGTAATCTATCAGGGGCTACATGAGCTGGAGATAGTGGAGCGCTATAGAGTGGATAGAGACCTCTTGAAGCAAATTGTTGAGCTGTGCAGGCCACGCCTCACACACAGAACCAACAGAGGGGAACCCATCCCAGTGGAAACCAAGGTATGTGTTGGCCTAAGAATATTAGCAACAGGTACCTTCCAGAGACCAACTGGTGATATGATGGGGATATCACAGGCATCAGCATCCAGGGTACTGCACCAGTTCCTGGATGCCATGTCAGCACATGTCGGTGATCATGTATATTTCCCCAATTCCCATGAGGTATTGGCCAGCAATATGCGTCTCTTCCAGCAAATAGCGGAATACCCTGAGGTAGTGGGTGCAATAGACTGCACGCACATACGCATCAAAGCACCAGCGGTGAGCGGGTTAGGGTCTACTTTAACCGCAAGGGCTTCCCCTCCATCAACTGCCAGGTTGTGTGTGATGCCCAGGGCATAATACTGAATGTGTGTGCTGGCTGCCCTGGAAGCTACCATGATTCCCATATATGGCATCTGACACAGCTGTACCAGACATTTCCCAATGGGGACAGCACTCATGGTCACCTAGTGGGGGATGCTGGCTATGCACTGGAGCCGTGCCTGATGACACCCATCAGAAAGACACACACACCTGAACAGGAACGCCATAATGAGGCACACGCACAAACACGAAATGTAATCGAGCGTGTGTTTGGGCTGCTCAAGTCACGGTTCCGGTGCCTGGACACATCTGGTGGAGCCTTGCAGTACTCATCAACTACATGTACCCATATTGTCATGGTATGTGCTGTGCTATATAATATGATCCTGTGAAAACAGCTGCAGCAGGAGCAGCATAGGCCCGGGCCAAACAGCCCCCCACCATTGCCAAGGCCATCACAGGCAGAGCGTGACTCGGAGGAGGAACAACCTGAGCCTGCCCCAGTAGGCAGAAGGAGGCTTGCCCAGTATGCTTTGGCCTTGGCAAAGAGGCAACGCATAGCACATACACTGGCTCAGTAGGAACCCTGGAAGTGATACCTCTCTCTGACTCACACATATAGTAAAAGGGATGCCTAACTTGACACTACCTGTTTTCAAACATGTATAGGGAGTGTAGTATGTACATCCGACATAGGCAGCTCTGCAGCACCACCTGAGACATGATTGCCATGTGTTAAGCAATATAAAGCAGTGCTAAACAGCCTTTACCACCATTTAGTATATGTAAACAAAATTGCACACACTAACTAGCACAACTGTGGTCAATGTTGAGCAATACTGGACAACATTCAGCAATGTTGGTTAACGTTGAGCAATGTTGGACAAGCTTGGTCTAAGTTGGGCATAGCTTAACAAAAGCCAACGTGCTCATATTTGCTCTACTGGCCCTTAAGCAGTCTGGTCTGCTCAGTATGAAAATATAAAGCAGTGACAGGCCTCGAACCCAGGATACTGAGCACTATAGTCACAGTACTGAACCACTAAACCATGACAGTATGTCACTGGTCAGCCTGTATGAAGAAATGTTGATAAGTCTATGCAAAGTATCTCATGGAAACCCTGCAGGCACAGCATAATCCCTGTCGAGTTATGACACAAAGGTGTGCCCTACAGTAAGAATAGAACCTGATTTTCAACACACATATAGTATAAATGTTACTATTGGTCATGTTCACACACATCAACAAATGTAGTGGACTTCAGACAGCAACATACTGAAAGGTCAAACTGGGCATGCTCACACACTTGAATAAATGAGACAAATGTCAGGCAACAGAACACTGAAAGGCCAAATTAGGCATGCTCACACACTTAGGCCATGTCTGAGTACAGCAGTGGGCCACACATATCCGGCAGTTGCATGTGTTAACCCAGGAACCTCTCACTATTCACCAATCCGCCTTGTGCACACAGTTATGTGACAACAGACACATATATAATATATTGGAACCCTGTCATAATAAAATATGTTCTGCAGATACTTAGGTTTTTCATAGAAAGTGGGAAAGCAAAGAAGATAAAAAACCTGCAATCAGTATCACCAATAAACAATGTGCATCCCGAACATTATCATAGGTTCATAGGTTGATACTAGGCTATCTGCCCTAGGGCATTTATAAGCCTAGCCAGAGTGTGTTTGGCTTTCGCAGCCCTGTTGGATTAGTAGACTGTGCCTGTGAATAGTACGTCACACAAGATAGGCCTTTTACGTTTAGTTTATTGTGCCTCTGTCTAGCAGGGACCCAGAAGAGATCCTAGGGTTAAACATACAATCAACCATCCACTCATCAAGATGTCTCCTGTAGGGGGTTGTTGGGGGGCTCTGCCTATGCGGGACTGGGATCCCATTCCAGAGTGAGGGGAGCCTCTGGGATATGAATGTGTCCCTCCAGCATGTCCTATTAATATCTGTGCTGAGGTTTAAGTCCCTGGAGCGTGTAGCTCTAAGGGATTCGGATATCCAGAGGTGGAGCATGTCCATTAAGTCTGGGTTGGACATGGCTTTAAACAACAGGCACAGATCACATCTGAGTAGGCAGTAAGCAACTGAGTAGAGCTGGAGTTACTTTAGCCGAACTGCTTAGGGCATCTGTGTGAGTCCCTAGATCCAATTGGTGAGGTACTTTTGTGGCCATTACAGTTGATGTAGGTATTGGGTAAGGTACATCCCAAATGGGGCATTGTATCCAATCATGGACCTGATGAGTATAGAGGCACAATGACCTCACTTGATCTAGATGTGAAACCTTTTGGGATAAGGTGGGATAAATAGAAGGTCTGTCTAACCACTTTGGCAACGTGATTGTCAAAGGTGAGATTACTAACTACTCGTGTCCCCAAATCCCAAATAACTTCGACCATACTTAATGGATTATCACCTATGTGGTAATGTGTGGGCACTTTGTTATTTCCAAAGGGGATGACCATGCATTTAATGGCATTTAGCTGTAGGCCATGGCTCTGACACCAGTTATCCATCTCTGTGAGACCCTTTTGGAGGATGCTTGTGCCAGCTGGAGATTCGAATATGGCACCCAGTTTGCAATCATCTGTGAACATGGTCAGCCATATTCCTCCTGTGTTAGCCTGTACGTCAGATAAATATATACTGAACAAGAGAGGTCCCAGGACTGAGCCTTGTGGGATGCCACGTGTAACTGGTGTAGAGTCAGACATGGCACCTGCAATACTGACCATGTGGGTGCTATCCCTGATCCAGTTAGCAATCCTTCTTGTGACATATGTGTCGATATCTAAGCTGTTGAGCTTATGTATGATGCCCGAATGGAGTATTGTGTTGAATGGTTTTGCGAGGTCCAGTTAGGCTGTGTGGACTACCTTCCCTATGTCTATGGACCTGGTAACTGTTTAGATAAGTCAACCAGGTTCAAGAGGCAAGATCTGCCCACAACAAAGCCGAATTGTGTAGGATCCAGTGTCTGTATGTTCCCGATGTCTTTATGTATGAGTTCCATGATGATATGCTCCATAGCTTTGCAGACCAGGCTAGTTAGGCTTATAGGGCGATAGTGTCCGGGGTCCGTTTTGGCACCACCTTTGTGGAGCGGGACCACTGTTGCTGTACGCCATTCCTTGGGTACATATCCTATAATAAGTCTGATATTGAACAGTGACTTAATGTGAGGGTTACGTTCGTCATGAAGCTCGTGAAAGACACAGGCCGGGACACCATAGGGTCCCATTGATACTGTGTTGTCTGCTTTGGAGAGGGCAGTTCTCCCCTGTTTATCTGTGATGTCAGGGAGGCTACACTCTGTTGGTATGGACATTTGCTCATTAGGGGGGATGGGGGGTGACATTTGCACTGAACCTGTTTGCCAGGATGTTGGCAATGTCTGTGGGTTCAGTGTATGTATTGTCATTTTGCAGTAACTCACAGCATATCTGGGAGTTGGCACCCAGTTTCCTGACATAACTAAAGAAGGCCTTGTGATAGTCCTTAGTGTCTGGTGCAATTTACCTTTCGAAGCGGGTCTTAGATGAATTCATGAGTGAACGTAGCTGTTTGCTAGTACTGATCAGAGATGCCTTCCCTTTTTGGGATTGTGCTCTATCATGTAGTAGCCCCCTCCTTTTATTGTATAGCTTATTTATGGCCGTGGTCCACCAGACAGGTCCCCTGCCTTTGGAGAAGTGAGTCTTGTTTTTATTTGGGATAGCACGATCCATGCATTCCAGTAGGTGTCAATAGAATGCGTTTGTAAAGGATTCAGCGGTCTGAGCTGTATTTACCTCTGTCCCAGGGTCTTTGAAGGATACCACCTCAGTTTTGAGAAGTGTGACATTTGCTTTTGGTAAGTTCTTCACCGAGAGTACCTAGGATGGGGGTGGGGATGGGATATGGATGTCCAGTGAGATAAATGTATGGTCTGACCTTACCAGTGAGGGGTATACCTCTGGTGTGGAACATAGAGTCCCCATGTTGGTGATGATCAGGTCCAATATGTTTTCCCCTCTTGTGGGTGTGGTGACCAGTTGTGACATAGCATTTGAGTTTAGAAATTCCAGCAACCGTTGGGCGAGGGTGTTGGGGCTTGAGTAGTATTCCCAGTCAATGTTTGGGTAGTTGAAGTCACCCCATATAATGGTGTTTCGAGAGACCGTCATATTCTCCAGTGTTCCCAGGAAAGCTGAGTGGGGTTCCTGAGTTTGGGAGGGTGGTCTGTAGCAGGCTACAAACTGAAAGGCAGTTTTGCCCACTGTTAGTTGCACATACGGATACTCCCCCTATATTTGTTGGTCGGTCTGAGTCTTGTGTCCGAAAAGCATGGTATGAAGTATAATGTGGTAGTGCTGGGGTGCTTTTGGGAGCCTGAACCAGGTGTCTGTTACTGCACAGATATTGACATTCTCCATACTGAGGAGAGTCTTGAGTGCGTGCATTCTGAGGTTTAGACATCTGGTGTTGAGCAGCATTACCCTTAGTTTCTTTTACCTTGTATTGTCTGTGGAGGTGAGTTTGTCTTTTGAGCCTTGCCTAAAAAAGGCGCTATGGGGGTGGCAACAGCCTTAGCCAGTATTCGAAAGTCCAGGGGTGACAGGTGCAAGCTTTCCATAGCGAAGCTATGTGGCATGTCGAGCATGTCATCACACGCTGACAGACACTGGATCCCCTTTGAATGATACCAATATGTTAGCCAACTGTTAAAATTGATCAGCCTGTCTGTATACTGTGCCATCATTCTTGGTGAGGGTAAGATGCTACACAAGGTCAGGGTCATACTGGCCTGGGTTACATGATCAGAGAGCTCCTCTATGTCTCTTGTCATGTAGTCCAGGGAGGAACATCTGAGGTCATTCACACCAGCATGGACAATGATGGATCCATATTTGTACTTGCTTTGGAGTGACCTGAGTGCATGCGTTATGTGGCGGAACCTGACACCCAACAGACAGCTCAAAGTGTCCTTCTCCTTGTTCAGTCTGGTGAGTGGGACGTCAGTGTGTCTGACAATAGAGTCACCTATTACAAGTGTATTAGGTGTGTTGTTTAGCCCTAAGGGCAGTGACTGTGTGGCACACTGCCATTGTGAACCATGTGATATGTGGGCATTGTTGTGGGGTAGCAGTTGTTTGGGTGTCTGCTTAGGAGGTCTCTGCTGCTTAGGCAGATATTATTTAGAGCCTCCGAGTATGTATTTGTGTGGTAATGTATTTTGTTTGCTGTTGCTATAGGTCTATGTGAGACTGGATTTGGGGTGTGTGTGGTTACCTCCACCACCTGATAGACTGTGCCGGTCATGGGTCGAGAGAGCTCAGCCTCCTGTTTGTCTGTATAGTTGCATCTCTCACATATATCTGAGTTTGTTGGGAGGAGATGAGAGTTGTCTGTGTACATAAGGCAGTTGTAACATTGCCTCAAAATTCCCATATTCACCAGCTGGACTGGAGAGTACACACGAAACCAACCTTTGGACATGCCAGGATATTATGATGAAATACTCTCTGTTGACTGATCAAAAAGAATCAGTAGGGTGTTAAGTGTGTAAAAGAGTATAACAGGGGTTTAGTGCCCAGGTTTGTCGGTGTTTTGGAAAGATTATCTGCAAAGGAGTCCAGACAGAACCATGACACTTCCTTCAGCTATGTCATGAATAGCAATGTACACTCATATATGTCCTGAGTCAGGGCCAACTGTACCTGACTGACAATGCCGACATCCTATCAGACAGGCCCATACATACATACTCACCTCCCACTGACAAAAGTCCCTATCATCATACCAGGAGATATCACATGTAGAATGGGTAAACATTTCCTTCCAAAGCCGAAAACATGGCATCAACTGGATTACATTGTTTCCCTATATGTGTCATAATGAACTACAGAACAAACAGACCCTGCACCTGAACAGTCTGTTGAGCCTCACCCTCTCTACAGGATCTGAAACTGTTGAATGTGTTAGAGCAACATATGGCACACCCCACAAGTGTTGGTGCACAACAGACCATGGGAACTATAGTCCTGTAAGCCTATGACATCTGATCTGCAAGGTCATTGAGTCCATCATAATTGAAGTCATAAACAGAGCTATTGGAAGCTGACAAACACACAGCCCTACCAACTGTGGTATGTTCATGGGCAGATCATGGTTCCCAAACCTGCTAGACTGCTTGCAAGCAGCCACCCAGGACACACATCACTGAAAGGAGCTACACACGTCCCACATAGACTCTGAATAGCCCTTTATCAACATCACAGACACATGTCGTATCCACAAAATCAACAACCTGTGCATAAATATGTATTGTCATATGAAGGAATGGAAATTTGTCCACAGATAGATCACACAAGCTAAGAATTGTGGAGTCCTGTTCAAGCTGTTAACACCTGCTGACCCACATGGTTCATTCCTGGGATTGCATAAAACAAAGTGCACACACATTACCATGTCCAGTCTGATGATGTCAGCATCCTACAAATATAGCAGGAGAACAGAAAGCACCCAGTAAAGCATATAGTGTGTCGTGTTAATGCGTATCTCTGTCGTATCATAGCATAGGTAGGGGTTTGAATCCTGCAATTGCTGAGTGTGTGTGTGTGTGTGTGGGGGGGGGGGGGTGTATGTGTGTGTGTGATTTCCTGTGAGAGGAGTGCCCTTTTCGGAGACTAGGAAAACACATTAAAAGAGGTAGATTCCTCTTTGGCAAGTCTGATGATGTCAGTATCCTACAAATACAGCAGTGGAAATGAAATCACCCAGTAAAGCATATAGAGCAGTGTGTTAATGCGTACCACTCTAGAATCGTAGCATAGTTAGGTAGGGGTTTGAATCCTGCAATTGCTGTGTGTTTGTGTGATTTCCTTTGAGAGTAGTGCCCTTTTTGGAGTCTGGGAAAACACATTAAAAGAGGTAAATTCCTCTTTGGCAAGTCTGATGATGTCAGTAGCCACAAATACAGCAGTGGAAATAAAAACTCCCAATAAAGTATGTAGCGCGTCATGTTAATACGTATCTCTCTAATATCATAACATAGTTATGTAGGGGTTTGAATCCTGCAATTGCTGAGTGTGTGTGTGTGACACTGTTTATCAATGTGTTGTGGGTTTTGCTTTTACAACTGTATGGCATATCAGTAAAACAACAGTATACACATTGCACACTTCAGGTATCTGTGTGGCAAATACATATATGTACATGTGACCTCAATTGGTATCTGTGTGGCAGATACATATATGTACATGTGACCTCAATTAGTTCATAGGTGTGAAGCCTGCTTTCTACACAAATACATCTGTTACCATTGACAGTCACATCTGTTACCATTGACAGTCTGTGCATTGACAGTCTGTGCTGCTGCTTCTCAGACCTTAAGTCACATATGTATGTATGT
Source organism: Protopterus annectens (assembly GCF_019279795.1). Classification (NCBI taxonomy): domain Eukaryota; kingdom Metazoa; phylum Chordata; order Ceratodontiformes; family Protopteridae; genus Protopterus; species Protopterus annectens. The sequence continues at coordinate 1,459,424,491 of NC_056744.1, read as the reverse complement.
GGCAAGGCCAGCCACTGTAGTGATCTGTGGCCTAGGTCATCTGTGTCACACACACCCATGACAGTTTCTGTAGAATAGTGTGAGTGAGGGTTCATGCCTGGGGTATATTTCAGACATGTTCAAACACAACACAGTCTGATAATAATGGCCATTCATTATAGGTGTACAACACCTCCGTGGATATGCATACAGACACCTTCTTGCTTATGTGATACACTGAGGGACATCAGCATACCTTTAGAAATGTGAATACCAAAGGACAGATGACATAACATGTCCACATCGGTACCCCTGCTACATGTTGTGGGCTACTACCAATGTGGTACTGTCAGGATACTCTTTATAGTAAATGTGGATGACTATGCTATAGTTGGCTTATAACTTTACAGCATGGGTTGGTCAACAGGTATCTATCTGTATGATACCCTTGTGGAGGATAAGTGTCTCATCCGGAGAATGCATTGTAGGCCACTGTATGCATTACCAGATCTGGACGGACAAATCCCTAGTGTGTTTGCTTGTACCTAGGACGGCTACATGCCAAACAGGAGTGGTTCCAGGAATGGGTGGCGGTCAATACCACTGGTTACTGGTATACTATAGTACCGGAAGGATTCAAATGCTACTGTGTATCCTACATCTGTGTGTCAGTTGTCAAGACATCATCTAATGATTGGGTAAAATCAGGCTGTTGAGGTTATGTATACTACCAGAATGCAAACCAATGACCGATATAAACAGTATCACCCACAGCATAGTGTCAAACCATGTCATACACACATGTGTACCCAAGTTGTAACATATGTGCAGTAAAATGCATACTGGCCACCAATAGGAAATATGAAGTGTTAACACTGTGTAATACAGGGCATGTCACCCTTCCCATGTGTCCAGTATGCACGTACATGCAGACAGTGTACCTCCACCATGTTCACAAATGTACACCTGCAAATCTGTGCTGCACACATCACACATGTACCATCCACTCACCAACACATGCTGCCAGTACCACACACATCAGCCAAGTGGCACATGGGCGGACAATACATTCTTGGAATTAACACTGGTGTAAACAATACTACATTGATAATCATAGCTTTAATGCATCATGCCTGCTCATATATACCTACAAGGATATCAGTACACTTTGCTGCTGACAACATGCTAACATTGCTACACTGCTATTAGGTCACCCTGTGCATCAGCACCATGTAAGCCTGTTCCTGCATCATTGTCACAGATGACAGGAGGTGGCACAGTTTCATCATATGCACAGGGTGTGTTATTGGTTTGCCAGAGCCCGACAATGACCCATCCAGTTGACATGTATGTGTGTGTGTGTGTGTGTGTGTGTGTCTGTGTGTGTGTGTGTGTGTGTGTGTGAGGGACAACAGTACAGTATGGGTCAATGTTGATGTAATGTGTGTGTGTGTATGTGTTAGCCCTAGGTGTTTGGTTTATGTGTGTGTCTGCATGCACACAGTTCCACCTTGTGGCTGCCAAATACGGGAGGTTGTGGGACAGCTACAGACTGTACCTGTCAGGCTGTACAGATCACTGTCTCCGGCCACAGACACAGTACCTGTGCCTGCCAGGGGTCCCACGGACAGTATCGGGTACTAAGCCAGACTGGGTACTATCGTCAGAGGCAGAGGGATGTTGACTGGACCCATGTCCCTGCTGGGACTGGCCAGAGCCACGTGCACGTGGTCATCTAGGATGGTCTATTGACAGCCCAGCCCCAACACTGCTGGGGCTGGTACTGCCACTAAGGGAGCGGCTGGGACTTGTGTGTCATCCACGATGACTGCCAGTTGATGATGTCGCTGGCATACGTCCACGTCAACGTCTCAGCCGTCCTGCACTGTCCTGGCACATGGACATTACATTGCGGAGGACATCTAGTGTCTCCCCCCAATGTCTATCAATGACCTCAGTGTAATTACAGATGGCACCGGCAAGGTCACGGATACTGTCATTGATAGCGGTGTTGTGAGCCCTCTGCGCCTTTAGTCCCTGCCTGGTGTACCGTTCCATACATGCCTGTGCCTGCATTACAGCCCGGAACATACCTGAGGTTGTGAAACCTGTGGGGGCACATCTGCCAGGGGCATTATGACCAACAGTACTCCCACGAAAACCCCTGGACATATGCATATGTGGTACCGTTACAGGTGTCTGGGTATGGCTCCTCTGTGGGGTTGCATGTGCCATAGATACCACACTATCCTGGTCAATGCCTACTGTATGCTGTTCCTCCACTAAGGCCATTGGTGTTGAGGGATGTATCGGCAGTATGAGTGTGTGCATAAGATGGGGTGGACAGCTGTGTACTGTCGATTGGCGGACCAACAACAGACCCTGACAAACCTGCCTGTGCCACAACACGTGTCATCATGTCCACTATTTGTGACAGTGACTTCAGGTTCCTTGCTGCACTCATCCAACAATACCTCAGCACCTGTGAGAGGAAGACAGGAAACACACTTTACAATCTGTACAGGATGTTAGCACACATGCACACATGAGCACATGCACACATGCACACATGCACACAAATACATTACTCAGTCAAGTTGACACACACACACACACACACACACATACACACACACACACACACACACACATACACACACACCGACAGCAATACGGAACATACGCATTAGTGGTTGATGGTGGAGTACAGTATCACAAGCCAAAGAGTCCTATCACACGTGTCAGCATGCAGGATGTGTCTTGCTCAACGGCATGCAGTGTTTGAGTGTAGAGAGTCCTTGTTGATAACAGTATACATGTCTTTCATGCATGTGTGTTGTTCAGTGATTGGCCTCACCCTGGAACACAATGTGCACATGGACACAACATTGCTGTGCAAGTCTAAAATGCTTTCCAATGTCCTGTGCACCATCATTCATAGGTATACATACCATATCTGGATGCACACAACTGTCAGGTGTATAGCAATGAATGCTATGTGTAGTACTGTAGTTACTGTAACTGGATGTAGTGTAGTACCATGAGCCATCATCAGGCAGCATCATGTGGTCACCCAAGGCCACTATTGTATGCCACACTTGCAACTATCTTGCTGTACCTGACCTGTACCACTTTGGCTACATTAACCATTTCACAGTCAGTTGTTACATGGGTATGTAAGGTGTTCAATAGGGAGCATTGCCTAACATGAATGTGTTGTGTGTTGAAGCATGTCGCACCACCCCATGATAGGCCTCTACCCCTCAGGTATAGTATGTGTGCTGTGTTGATGACATTTGGGATACTGGAGTATGACCTTACAGCAGGTGTCTACATACACCATGTGTATCATAGTAACACTTACTGCACAAAGTGGTGTATGTTGTGTGCATGTGCATTGACTCTGCCTATACAATGTCCACTACAGTATACCACAATTAGTTGGGAAGCTCTGTGTATTGCATGTGTTTGAGGCAGCTACTCATGTTACTGGGATGTGCATAGTCCCACAGAGAACATGCAGAACATGCATGATGTGTATGTGTTTTACATGTGTATATGGCCTACAACTCTCCTATGACATGCACATGTAATATGCTATATTAAATGTAGAACACTCACCAGCATGGGTCTGCTGTCTTGCTATCACACCAGAGGGACCTACAAGGATATGAGACAGTTTGTCAGTGTCAACAACTATGGCATTGCTGCTGTGAGTTTGCAGTTTTACAGTAGTACAACAGGTGACAGTCACAGGCATACAGATTATGTTCCAAATTATCAGTATTGCATGACACCAGGCTCCACATCTTCTGAATACACAATACACATCTGATAAATGTATGTTCTAACAATCAAGCTAACAATACTCTACAGATATGCCATATTACCTGTACGCTCTGAGTCGACATGCTGGGTGACTCCGGCCTCCATGATGACACATATCTGTTGTAGTGGTTGGCCAGGAGCCACCACGCTGAGGAGCAGCTCTTCCACTCTTGTGAGGGGTGTATGTGTTGCTGCACCACCACCTGTGGCAAACTGTTGTCTGTGGATGTCGGAGGCATGCTGCCGGACATGTCTGATTAAATCACTGCAGTGATGGCGTACCTGCTCATAAGTCCGGTTATGCATGCCTACATCATTCACCCGATGGACAACATCCTGCCACAGTGCAGTGCACCCATGCTGGTCCTGGCTGGTTCTGGAGAACAGCAGGTTGTGATGTTATATAAAGGCATCCAGGATTACTTCCTCCTCTTCAGGGGAATATGCGGGCTTTCTATCGTGAGGCATGTCCCTGGAAGACAATAAAACAATAATTGTGAGCAAGTCATGTGGCACACTTAACATTCTAAAGTACAGACATCAATGAAATGCCATATATAGCAACCTATTGGCTGTCAGTAGATACTTTTAATACAACATATCACTGCTCAGCCCACAACTGCCTGACAGTGCCGGGCACATACTATATACCAAACCATGTTCTGCACAGCAACAACGTGAAACCAGTATGTAAGACTATACAACAGTACATGGCACACTGTATGTGACACAATGCACCACCTAGCCACAGGAGTTATATATGATGTTGATGCATACAGACATTCGTCATCCATTGAAATGAATGTAAAGTACAGTCACAGTACTACCAGTACACCATGCTACTTGTTGATAGCAAAGCAGTCAGTAACAGTTGTGCACATTGATCAATATAGGTGGCATACTGCTGTACTACGCTATACATGTTGCTAGATATGCAGTTATATCCTGTGACACACATACCACCGAGGCCATGTTACAGGCATACCCATGCACACATCAGACATACCTACAAGACACAAAGGTATGGCAACCCAGATGAGTTTTACCTGTGTACCATACAGTACTGTGTGTCAGCACTTACAAAACCTCATGCCTGAGGTATGTAATGTGTGAGGACAACAGGTAACAAACAAAACAGTGTTTCCAAGCAGTGTGGATATACACCGTACTGTGCTGTTTAGGCCTACAGCTTCAAATAGTACTACAGTTCAAACGGGATTTGTATTCACTAGTGTGAACAATTAATATTATACAATTCTTCCTCTAAAACGTGCACGCTGATTGGCCAGCCCAACCAGCGTGCCCATTGTAAATCCCTCAATATACTAATGGAAAAAGGTCCGGTCACCCGGACTTTTTCCGTTAGTATAAAACACTGTCTCGCTATGTTAAAAGAGTTTAACATAGCGACACAGGTTTAAAAAAAGCAACACAGATCTCCGTTGCTTTTTTTAAAGCTGTCTCGCTATGTTAAACTCCTTTAACATAGCGACACAGTGTGTAAAAAGCAATGGAGATCTTGCGATCTCCGTTGCTTTTAAACCTGTCTCGCTATATTAAATGGGTTTAACATAGCGAGACAGCTTTAAAATAAGTAACGGAGATCTCCGTTGCTTATTTTAAAGCTGCCTCGCCATGTTAAACCCATTTAACATAGCGAACAGTAAAGCAACGGAGATCTTGCGTTCTCCGTTGCTTTTGCCCACAACTCTGATGTACTGCGTAGGCATGCAGTACATCAGAACTGCTGCGAATACCAGACAGCTGCGGAAGGGCAGCAAAGAGACATTATACAATGCCATTATTTAAGAAAAGTAATTATTTTTTTTCTTAAATAATGTCATTATAAGCAATAACCACTTCTGGGTGTGGGTAATGGGATTTAACCACGGTTGTCTTTGTTTGGTCCTCGGGCTGCCTCGGGACCAAACCACGCCAACCGTGGTTAAATCCCACATTACCCACACCCAGGCATGGGTTATTGCTATAAGCATACATGTACTGCTGTAGGCTACAATGGCACACTCCAGTCAATACCATGGGACTACGTCACCACCGTATGCCATACTGCTTTTCCTGCCTAGCAGTAGCATACATACCTTTTGCTGGGATCAGAGCTACAACACTACATACCATGATATAAACAGTGTCCCACTAGGCTATCACACATATACACAACTTTGACACATTCACCTACACATTCACCATCACACTCAGTCAACCTCACATAGCAAGTAATGCAACAGGTACATGGGTGTGTGTATCAGGTCCTAGGGAGCTTATAGGCTATTAGCCGTAGGGCCTATGGAAGCCTAGCCATATGGTACCCTGCCCTCCAACACCCATGTAATTTAGGTTCATGTGCCCCTGTCATGCAGAGCCACAGAGGTGATTCCCAGGTTGTGTTTCCTATCTCACATCCAATCATCATGATTATTCATGACAACTGCTTATGAGGACCTTCATTTGCTATTGATAGGTAGTTAGTTTCAGAGTATGGTATGTGTCTGACATGATCATGTACCACTCCAGCATGTTCTGCTTTTTGATGTTACAAGGTTTAGATCAGTACCAGTGTGTAGCTTGTATGGAGTTTAATCTGTTTATATGGAGCATGTCCAACACCTGTGGGTTTGGCATAGCTTTGTTGGCTCTGGGTAGGCGGTATGCGACACAGTGTAGCTGTGGTTTTGTAAGACAGTCTGCATAGGGCATCTGTTTGAGTCTGGTAATAGTCTTTGTGAGGTATGTGTCTGGTGTCTACAGTTGCTGTACATGTCTTCTGAGGTACATACCAACAGGGCCATTGTACTCTATGATGGGTGTTATGACTGATGAGTAGAGTGGAACACTGACCTCTTTTTCCATGGATGACACACCTTTTCTGATGACATGTGGACCGTACACAGTTTACATGACTAGTGTGGCACTGTGATTATCAAAAGGGACACTACTGTCCACCTGTGTCCCGTAGTCTCTAATCACACTTTTGGTGTTGAGTAGACTACCACCTATGTGGTAGTCCATGGGTACAGTGTTTTTAACAACAGGGATGGCAATACGTTTACAACATTGAGCTTGAGCGTACATATGAACATCCATTGGTGTACATATAGATATACATATAGGCACATATACAGTCCAGTTTTCATGGTGGGAATATCAATTATGCACAGGTTGAGAGGGATACAGTTATGTAATAATATTACACAGTCTTGTGCAGAATGCATGGAAGGTATTCTCAGCCCATGTATCTTTAGCAGGACCCCCTGTCTGGAAAACTAAAAACCTAACAAATCATACCCACAGCGTTTAAACACCACATGCCATATGCCAGAACTGTATGCTGTCTTGTTTGCCTCACACTACAACCTACATATAAATATGCACATAACAACCTGCGCCAACATATACATGTCCACCCTTCACAAACAGTTGCAGTTTGTCCCTTGCTCTATGCACATGTTAAGTTGCTAATATATTGGACACAAAAATATCTCTCCATATGTGTGTACCATACACACACAAGGTCCACACTGCTGCAAGTCCGTACACCTCACGGATGACCTGTTGGGCCTTGATGCAACATGGACAGTTGTCACATGTGTGCATACAGCAATAGTACAGGGAGTATATATAGCTGCAAATGCTACATTACTATACTAGCCTGGTACAGCAGTTGCCAATGCTAAGCTACACATTATATGACTATCATGCATGTCTTACTCTGTCACATCCAAGTCTATATAGGTGTTTGCACTACTCCCCACAAACTGCCATTATACACAGTACTGTACAGAACATAGATAACATGATCAGATGTTTGACATATACTGCTGAGCTACATATGTCACAGTTATGTCCCACTGTACCCAGCTACACACTAATTTGTCCATGGCAGTAGTTATGCATGGCATTAGTGCATACATACCTACTGCTGCCACATATGCATGTTTCAGAGTGTGTACAGTACTATTCATAAACCTCTACTACTTGCCAGTAACTACATATCTGCTACATACCTGTTTGTCACTTTCAGGTCCATCTGTTTATGATTTGACAACTTTTTTTTTTTTAATTATTAAGTAAAGATGTTAAGTTGTCAATCTCGCCTTCATTCTTGCTGGATGGGTTCGGAGCCGATCCTCGGCTCTGACTCGGCACTAGCTTTAGCTTGAGAACTCCTTTTACCAGCTCGAGGCAACCCTATATCCCATGATGCAAGGCGGAACTACCTCAGATCTCGTTTGCCGCTTAGCGAAAGAGGTCTCCTTTGCCAACTGAGGTAAGTTGTTTTTTGTCAAAAACAAGCTTAGTTAGGGATTTATTTCCCCCCTTTTTTTCCCCTTTCATAGTGTGTAGTGTGTCTATAGCCCACCCTATTCCCTTATAGTTAAAAACTTTTAAATTCTGTTTATAATTGTAAAACAGTTAAGTTAGGCCTAGACCCCATTGGTTAATCCCTTCCTGTGTGTCTGTGTGTTTGAGGATTAATTGTGTGTTTGTTGGGGTGTGTGTGTGACTTTCTTCCTTAGAAATATGTCAAAGGAAGGCAAGGTCTCAGGCTTCAAGAAGTGTGACTCGTGCTGTCAGAAAATGTCTCTGACAGACGGTCACACTTCTTGTGTTACCTGGGGCCTTTGCACCTGCAGGACTCCTGTGCTTTGTGTCACTCTTTTAGCCAGAGAGTCCTGCAGGAAAGGAGGAATAAATTGATCCTCCGTGGCTTACTTAAGCCAGAAGGTTCTCCCTCTAAATCAGGGTCTAGTAAACCTTCGAAGCCACCGAAGGTTCAGGCTACAGTATCCAAGCCTCCTCCTGTAGCTCCGGCTCCATCGGAGCTGAGATCGGCTCCGGCTGGAACCGATCTATCTACTTCCAAGGTAGTGGGTTCGGCACCGATTGGTGCCGACACCCGGTCTACTGTGGCCTTGTCGGCTCCGGCTGGAGCCGACACCTTATCCAGCATCGGAGCCGAGAAACCTTCGGCTCCATCTGGAATTCAGGGGACTTCGGCTCCGATGACTTCGTCCCGAAAGAGATCTCGGTCCCCTTCATTGCAGAGTATTCACTCGGCTCCGGGGTCTCCTCTTTTGTCGGAGCGGAGCCATCGGAGCCGATCTTCGAGATCTTCCAGGCTGTCTGACCACGACTTAGAGAGGGTGGTAAGCAGGCTGTTAAAGTCGCAGGCACTGGCCCAAATGCTCCATAGCCCGTCTCAGCAGACTTCGGCTATTGTTTCACCCCTTGAACTTCCTCCTCCGACTCCCCACCAGAGTTCAGAACCGGAGCTTCTCGGGACAGCGACTGTTTCGGCGCCGGAGCCGATACATCCTTCGGCTCCATCGTCTTCGGCTCCGATCTCCTCCTTGAGACCTTCCTTGGAGGGATCCGGTCGTCGAGTTTCCCTTGTCGGCTCCGAGGGGGCTAGTGGCATCGGACCCTTGTCCGACCCCGCTCTCCCTCTCGGGGCTTCGCTTTGTAAGCTCGGCACCGACATCGACCTCGAGCCTTCCCTCTCAGTGGAGCCAGGAATTCCTGTATCCTCGGATCGGGGATATTCCGGTCTCCCGGGGAGGGGAGCCTTTGAGGTGATGAGGAGTGTCCTGGCTCCTGAGCCAGGTCAACGGTCCATCCCTCTAGCTCCTCCCTCTTCGGTGCCTGTAGACACCTCTTGCCAGCCTCTTGCTCTCAGGCCCAGGGATCCATCGCCCCAGGATTCCCCATTGGGAATTTCCTCCTCTTCCGAAGTTTCTCCTGATTCTGCAGGTGAACCCCCTCGGAAGAGGACGTGTAAGAGGAAACACACAGACTCCCCCGAGTCTACTACATCTGATACCGACTTAGATGAGTCGGAGGGTTCCCCACGATCCCCCTCTGAGGATGTCTCCTTTTCAGACATCCTTGAGCTCCTCAAACAGAGGGGGAATTGGCCATCCATTGATCCCTCCGAGGATGAGTCGGTATACCTGGAGGCTTTTGGATCCCGACCCTCCACCTCCTGGGTGTCTCCGCCTTTTGACCCACTTATGCAGGTAGTGGCTCAGAAGGTGTGGGCAGCTCCAGATTCTGTGGAACCTGTTCCCAGGAGACCATCCAAGTTTATTATGGCCCCTACGGACAAACAGTTTCTTTCCAAGGGCATCTCTGTGGATGCTATGGTGGTGGCGGCGGCCACTAAGAAGGAACTGGCGGATCCTTCAGTACCTGTCCATCCTCATAACAAGGATTCTAGGACCATGGACAGGTATGGAAAGTGGATGTTTTCTTCAGCGACCTTTGCTATGCGTTCGCTGAACTACCTTTGTCACTTCACCAGGCTTCAAAGAGATATTCTCAAGGAACTGGGTGAAGTAGTCCAGGATCCTTCTGCTGCTGGGGCTCAAGAAAAGATTGCCTCACAGATAGCAATCCTGAATTCCTTATCCAACTCCTCCATGCGGCTCATATCCTATGCGGCCGATGGAGCGAGCAGGGCCGCAGGCACAGGAGTGGCTCTTAGACGCCAAGCCTGGATGCGGCTTTGTAATTTTGCGGACTCCTTTAAGGCGTCCTTCACCAATACCCCCTTTGATGGTTCGGCTTTGTTCGGACCTCAGGTGAAGGATACCTTGACCAGGTGTGAACAAGACGGTAAAACTCTTTCTGCCGTTGGAGTCCATTTTTCCACCCCTTCTAGACCATATCCCAAGGGTCAGAAGGGAGGGAAGATGTGGTTCATAAAGCCCAAGGAGCTACACCGGACACACGTGGTCAGTTTACCCCAGAGGCAGAGGGGGTAACAATAATAGACGCCGCCCTAGAGGCAGGGGGGTCCTCAGAACCATGGCAACAGGGAGTCTCTTCCTGAGAAGCCCTTTCAGCACCCCTGAGGTGTTGCCCGACTGTCCACCCTTGGAGGCAGTCGGGGGAAGGATTTCGCTGTACCCAGTAGCCTGGCATTCCCTCTCACAAGATATGTGGGTACAGTCGATCATATCTGAGGGTTACAAAATCCCTTGAAGGTATCCGACCTCAACAATCCCTTCCAGACATCTCACCCGGTCAAAGGGATTTGGCAGAACAGGAGGTTTCAAAGCTCCTAGGAAAAAGAGCCGTCCAGACTGTTCCGGCAGACCAAGTAGGATACGGCGTCTACTCGAGATTCTTTTTGGTTCCCAAAAGGATGGGAGATTGGAGACCAATATTAGACCTGAGCAATCTAAACAGATTTGTCAAGAAGGCAAGATTCCGGATGGTCACGCTTCAGTCCATTCTGCCCTTTCTGGGCAAGGACAACTGGATGTGCTCTATAGATCTTCAGGACGCGTACTATCACATAAAGATTCACAGGCGCTCCAGAAGGTTTCTCCGCTTTCGGCTAGGGACCAGTCATTACCAATTCAGAGCCCTGCCCTTTGGCCTCACTTCAGCCCCCAGAGTGTTTACCAAATGCATGGCAGTGGTCACAGCTCATCTGAGACGTCAAGGATTCCAGGTGTTTCCTTATTTGGACGACTGGCTCCTCTCCGCCACCACCAGGTGTCAGCTTCTTCAGACCAAAGACTACACTCTGCAGCTTTGCAGGAGTTTGGGAATTTCAGTAAATTTCGAAAAATCTTCTCTGCGGCCTTGCCAATCTATCACCTTTATAGGCGCAGAATTAAACACCGTCAAAATGTTAGCCAGACTAACAGATCAAAGAATTCTAGACATCCAAAAATTCATTCGGATTCTATTGCAGAGCAGCAAGGTCAAAGCCAGATTGATACTGAAGGTTCTAGGTCTTATGGCTGCGGCCATTGTTCTTCTACCACTGGCTCGCTTCCACATGCGTCTTCTGCAGTGGATGTTATTCACTCAGTGGTCGTACCACAGTCTCCCGATGAGGCACGAAATCTTGGTCACACAATCGTGCAGAACTCATCTGAACTGGTGGATATCTTCCCCTCTTCTTCATCAGGGCCGACCCTTTGTTCCCCCTCCTCCAGTTGCCACAGTCACTACGGATGCCTCTCTGATCGGGTGGGGGGGGCATTATCAGGGCAGGATGGTCCACGGACGTGGCAACCCATAGAATACCATCTGCACATCAATGTCCTGGAGATGAGGCGGTGCTTTTAACGTTGCAAGGCCTCGACGACTGTCTTGCCGCAGGGACTATTGCGGTACAAGCGGACAACATGGCCGTGGTCTGGTACATCAACCAGCAGGGCGGGACCAGGTCCTATCCGTTGTGTCGCGAAGCTCTCAGAGTTTGGCAATGGGCAATCTCCTCTCATCGGTTTCTGATAGCAACGCACATCCCGGCAGGTCCAACCTATTGGCGGACAGGCTGAGCAGATCCATTCTGATGCCTCACGAGTGGTCTCTCAATCAATCTGTAGTGGATCAGATTTTCTGAAGTGGGCACTCCTTGTTGCGATCTTTTGCTACACCTCAAAACAACAAGTGCCCGATTTTTCACCCTCTTTCCCCTTCCAGGCCAACCCCTGAGAGACTCTCTAACCCAGGATTGGCCCGGGGACTTCTGCACGCTTTTCCTCCTTTTCCCTTGATTCCACAAGTCATTCAGAAAGCCACCGTTTTGAGGGCCAAGTTGATTCTCATTGCCCCTTATTGGCCTCGACAAATTTGGTTTCCGTCTCTGCATCGTCACCTCCTGGTGCAGCCCTGGCATCTGGACCCAGTTCGGATCTCTTGATCCACCAGTCGGTCAGCAGCACCGGGCCATTCATTCTCTCAACCTCACTGCTTGGTTGCTCCACTTCCTTCCCTAGCCAGGCTTCCGATGATCTCTGACTCAGTCAGAGACATCTTAGTGTCTTTTAAAGTCGTCCACTAGAACTGTTTATGCTAGCAAGTGGCGGCGTTTTCTATTTGGGCAAATTCCAGGAATATTGATCCCTTTACTGCTCCTGTACATTCTGTTTTAGATTTCCTGGCTGAAGTTTTTCATTCAGGATCTTCTTCATCTACAGTTAAAGTTCAACTGGCTGCTATTTCCAAATATCATGTTGGCTTGCATGATAATAACATTATGTCTCATAGATTATGCAAGGCCTTTCTGAGAGGAGTTTTTCTCCTAAAGCCGCCGATTAAGCATCCTCCTCCGCAATGGGATCTAAATTTAATGTTGGCATCCTTGATGCTTCCTCCCTTCGAACCATCTGCTTCATGTTCTTTGAAGTTATTGACCTGGAAAACTATATTCTTACTGGCTGTCACTTCAGCAAGAAGGGTTTCCGAGATTCAAGCTCTCTGCATTCGTTCCCCTTACTTGGTTTTTCATAAGGACAGGGTATCCTTAAGAACAAACCCGTCCTTTCTCCCCAAAGTTGTGTCTCAAACCAATATTAACCAATCTATAGATCTACCAGTCTTTTTTCCAAACTATTCTGACAGAGCTGAACAAAAGCTTCATTTTTTGGATGTCCATCGTCAGCTCAGGTACTATTTGCATAGAACTAAACAATTCAGGAAATCGGACCAATTATTTGTCTCCTATGCAGAAAACAGGATAGGTCTTCCAGTTTCTAAAGTGACCTTATCCAGATGGTTGACTTCCACCATTTCCTATGTGTACTCTCTCAGAGGCAAACAGCTACCTTCTAAACCAAAAGCACACTCAACCAGGAGTCTGTCCACTTCTGCAGCCTTTCAGGATAGACTTCCCATTGATACCATTTGTGCAGCAGCTACTTGGGCCATGCCTCATACCTTTGTCTCTCATTACAAGTTAGACTTGGCCTCCAGAGACAGGGCCAGTTTTGGTTCCACAGTTCTCAAGAGTCTGTTCCATTGAGCCACCCGGGATACAGGTGCTAGGGACGCGGTCCCATCCAGCAAGAATGAAGGCGAGATTGACAACTTAACATTTAGAAGTTATGTACCTACCATAACGTTCCATGTTAGTTGTCTTCTCTCGCCTTCTTTCTTCTTTCCCTCCCTCCTTCCCCCTGGCCTGGACAGATCTTGAAGAGTTCCTATCAGGTTGTTTCCTCCTGAGCCTTCATATGAGGACTCTTATTATGAACTTGGTTTTCCTAATTATGTTAGGTTAGTCCTTAGCAGGGTAGGTTAGCTACCAAACGAGATCTGAGGTAGTTCCGCCTTGCATCATGGGATATAGGGTTGCCTCGAGCTGGTAAAAGGAGTTCTCAAGCTAAAGCAAGTGCCGAGTCGGAGCCGAGGATCGGCTCCAAACCCATCCAGCAAGAAAGAAGGCGAGAGAAGACAACTAACATGGAACGTTATGGTAGGTACATAACTTCTAATTTATTTACTTAAGTTTTAGTTTTGGTTATTAATTAAGTTTTTTTTTTCTTAATTAATAGTTTTAGTTAGTAATTATGTATTATTTTTATTTAATTAAATATTTGTTAGTAAGTAATAGTTTTTTCACGACTCTCCAAGAGTTGTACGATGTCTGACACGTGCAATGTAATGATTGCATGTTGGGACAGCAAGTACAGTCTGCTTTTATAGGTATCTGCGCATGTGCATGTGATGCCTTCTGAACCAATTGGTGCCCAGCATTTGGTAAATGCATACAGCCTGCTGTGTAGTAATTGCAGTACTCACTGTCATAGCAACCCAATGCTATAAATTGCTAAGGTATATAGGCATAGCCCTTTCAGATTTCCAGAGTGGGGCCCATGATTGTTTGCTGTGGACACTGTTGTGTTAGTCAGAAGGTTTGTATACTTCTTATATCTGAAGCTAGAGGTGTAGACAGTGATGTACATGTTGTACTCAGACCTGACTGTTGCCACTTGCAGTACATTGCTATCAGTGTAGAGTTTAACTCACCCCTACAAATGCTTACACAACATTTATGTGACTATGTAGTTTCTTTTCTGCTCATATAATTAACTGCCACACAAACGTAGTTATTGAGAAGTATTCTTTTGGCACATGAACTGTTTGTGAACTGTTATACTGTGAATATTAATGTACTCACTTCTGCAGGGTTTGTGTTTTTATTGTTGACATTAGCACAGGGTTCTCAGGACAACTGGATAATTCCAGTACTGAGTATGCCTACCTACATCCTTGGTAGACCCTAAACGCACAAGTATATTTAAATTGGGGGGGGGGGGGTGCTGACATACAGAGAGCATTATGCATTATTGTGTGAATGTTATCTTACTGGTCTTAAAGGATTGGTGTGTACCTGTTAGTTTATCAAGGCAGGTGGTTTGTCTGCATAGTACCCAACTGTGAACCTATCCAGATGGTAGTCAAATGTTACACTGTTATTCTTTGTCTGTGCAACCCACAGGTGTTTTCATCACTGGTACAATGGCATTGTTACAGTCAGTTGCTACCAGTACATGGCTACATCCTTTGGTATTTCTGTGGTGTACTCCTACATAAGGGTATGCTTGTGGAAGTCCTACCAAAGCTATTTGCAGAGTGTGTAACAGCAGAATAACTGATATGCCTGTGTGTTTGTGCCTCTGCCAGGCCTATGAAACACTCAGATACATCTTTGCATGGAGTCAGGGATAGGTAGTTAAAAGTGAGGTACACCTTACACATAATAGAGACAGTAAGTGTAGACTTGAGTGAAGCAGTGCATATGGATTAGTACTCCTTTTATGAAGTACAAGCGGTGTCTACTGTTATTATTGTCAGTATTCATTGTGTAATACCCCACCTTTCTGACTGATGTCAGTACTTTTCAGAGGGATTCAGAGGGACACAGCTAAAATATGTTTCACAATCAGGGATATCCCTGAAAAGTAGTCACAGTTAGGTAGTATGGCCTCTGCCCTAATCAGATATGCCACTATTTGTCCTGCTATGATACTGTGTGGGGGTTGTAAAGTGCCTCTGTAACATTATTTGCTGCTAGAATGGCTGCTTCTCATATCACACTCATGTAATGCATTCCACAACAATTGCTGGTAAAGATCCACAGAACAAGCTTTATGTTATGGCCTTCCTATTTTTCCTTTACATTCACTCATTGTAATGCATGATATATTTATTTCAGCACAAAGTTATTGTATATCTGCTGTGGCTTAGTGGTAATTCATGAAGTCTAATGTGTCCAAGGTCCGGGGTTCGCGATTGACAGAGGTGTTTTATTTTGCTGCTCAGCAGAACAAGGGCCCTGCCATGCAGAGTGACTAAGGCATTTTTAAGCAGTTGTAAGAGGGTTTGCCCAATGCTTAGCGATGCTTAGCTAAGCACACACATGTGCACACTCACTTAAACCCTCTTACTACTGCTTAAAAGTGCTTACTCCCGCTAACCCCCACGCTAATTTCTTTGAAAGAAAAGAAAATGGGGAGATAGGAAAGTGGTGAAAAAGGGGGTGCAAAGAGGGAAAGACAGTAGGGAAACAAGCTCTGGATGTGCAGGATGGGTGTAAGGAAGGTCCATAGCTGCCCATTTCTTTACCAGCAACAGAGAGGGGTGAGGACAACAAAGTATGTTGTACTGCCAATTATAATTATCAGTTTACATGTCCAGTGGACATGTGTGCGAAATGGGCAGCTATGTATGGGGCGTAATTTTTTTGTGGGTACAGATTGCCCTTTTTTTTTTTTTTCAGGTGAGAGTGGAAAGTGAGGTAGAGGAAGTAGGTATATTTGGGGAGGTAGGTTGGGGAGGTAAACAGACAAGACAAACAGGACGCATACAGGGGTGGTGTATGACACATGGGGTGGGTGAACACAATTGACAGGGACGGATGTTTGGAAATCGCAAGCCCATGAGCCCACAGATGGTAACAGTGGAATTGAGATCCCCACCCATGGGCAGTCACCACTGCACCTTCACAGCCCCGAGGGTGGCTGTGCTGGGGGCTGCGTAGGACGGGCAGGCTCACCCATGAGATGTGCCACTCTCGCCTCAAGCTGGTATAGGGGATCAGCGACTGAACGCTGGATTTCCCTACGCACCACAACCCGGACCCTTGGAAGGGTGACAGGTGGCCCTTCTCCACCCATGCTTGCATGGGGGGGGGTGAGCCCCATCCCCTGCAGCGCTTCCACCAGAAGGTGGCACAGGACCAATGGAGGAGGGGAGCCCAGGCTGGGCACCAGACCTGCTGGTGCCAGGTGCACTCGCCAGCTGAGGAGGGACAGGTGGGTCTGCTGGGACCGGCCTTCCCATATGTTCTGTGATTAGGTGTGTTTAATTACAACATAAACAACAGCATTCCAAATTAGTTGTAACAGCATGCAGTAATATTCCCATTAACCCAACACACCAAGGTTCCAACAGTTGAACAGCAAGCATAACACATGCATATATTGAACAACAGTGGACATTCCAAAAGCAGGCAGGGATGACTGGTGGCAACACGCCACCATGATTGTGGTGTTTGAACAGGGCACATGCATCAAAGTCAATGCAGATATTTATAGAACAATAGGACATATGTCCCAACAAATGTTTTGAGATTACACATACCCATTGAGTTGTGGAATTGCATTGTTTATGCACATATAGTAGGGTGTAGAAAGAAACCTCAATTAACATCTTATAAGTACTTTTAGTCTACACTACATTCCTATTGACTGCAGGTGTATATCCCCTACATGTATTATTACACTTGGCAACATGCATTAGGTTGTGTAATGGGTTTGGCTAGTTCATTATATACCTGACCTATTTCTGACATACTAACTGTCCAAGATGCAGATGTTACTGCTACATATTTATTGATTGTATTTATATTTCTTTATCTACATATCTGGATGTGTTCACATGACATTTTCAGTTAGATTTGTACAGAACCCTATATTTTGTGTAGCACACTCACATTTCTGGGGATCTAATTAACAAGCTACTCGTGTGCCAGATTTACTTATGCATGCCAGCCAGTAACTGACTGTTGAGGACTGTATATATGCTTCACAGCTACTGGCACTTCCATCAACCACTTTAGATGGAACTGCCCAACTGTGGGTTGCCAGCACTTATTAAAACAGTACTATTTGTATAATGCAAGGGTACAACAACATTTCAAAGTAAGTGACACAGACACACTCCAGGTTTTATACCTTTATTAATTACATTACACACTTTTCCACAGGCTCTCTCCTTTATTTGATATTACAGTGCATATGGCAGACATATTCAAGACATATTATACCTTTATTAACAGGTTAGAACACTCTTTTTTCAGGCTCGCTCACTTATTTTATATGACAGTACATGCAGAGATATTATTCTGGACATATTTTACCTTTCTTAATGGGTTACTACACTCTTTTTTTTCTGGCTCTCTGACTTATTTTATATAACAGTACATGCAGAGGAATTATTCAGGGCATTTTATGGCTGTATTATTGGGCTACAACACTTGCTTTCAGGCTCTCTCACCTATTTTATATAACAATACATGCAGAATAATTACTAACCTGCCTGGTGGCACAGCCTTAGCAGCCTATTTGCATAGGCTTGCTGATTCGCAGCACAGACACCTGCAGCTGTGAAGTAAATGAAGGGATATTGAGACATACCTATCCATTATACAGAATCAATTAGCATGTCTTACATACTGCATTCCATGGCTACCTACTCAGTATTGGGGCATCTTGCATCCCGCGGGCCTCCTGTATCCATTGGTTCAGTAGGTCCTGTTTCCGTCTCTTCAGGTCTGCATCATGGTGACGGACCTGCTCACCAGTCCGAGGAATGCCTGTAACACTGGTGAGGTCATGAGCTAACCAGTTCCAAGACTCTGCTTTGTGCTCCGTCCCTTGGAATTGGCCCTGCAGGAGTCTTGACTTATGACGGTGGGCAAGGAGCCAAACCATGTATTTCGACTCCTCGATGCCCCAACGTTGCTCTCTAAAGCATGTACCCTCTCCAGCACCAGCCATTCTAACTTCAGATGGGAGCTGCAATCATTTATGGCGAGTATTCCCGCCTATGGGGCTTAAATATGCCGCATTTCCCGCACTTTTTGTGATTGGCTGTTTTTGAAAATTCTCGGCTGACTGCAGACCTGCTTAGTAATGGTTAATCTACCATTTATAAGTATATGTATGTTAACAGTGGCTATTTATCCTAAGCTGTCATGGCTTAGTGGTTCAGTACTTTGATTATGGTGCACAGAGTCCTGGGTTCGAACCTTGTCATTGCATTTTATTTTACTACTGTCCAGACAGGCTAGGGGGTGCGGCTGTGTTTAGGCAACTTTGCTCTATGTTGCTCCATGTTGCCCTACTCTGCGCTGGTTGGCACGGCGCGCACCTCCGCACAAACCGATTGCGCTGGGTAAAGCGCTGTTTAGCTATGGGCAACTCTGTTGCGCTGGGTAAAGCACTGCTTAACTACGGGCAACTATATTGTGCTGGCTAAAGCGCTGCTTAACTATGGGCAACTATATTGCGGTGGGTAAAGCGTTGCTTAACTGCGGGCAATTATATGTCAGGATCCTTTATAAATATACATTTCGTTCACTGATACATAGGCCATTTCAGTGCTTTTTAGTAAAATTTTAATCATATATGTCAGGAATTATTTCATATACTAATTTAAAACATAAAATAGGAAGGGGAGTGGTGGACTCAAACCGTGAATGCCTCCTCTTTGTGCGAAGGCTCTACCACTGCGCTATTGCTATTTGGCGTAATTTGCATAAACAATCCTCATTATGCTCTTCCATGTTGGGATTGCTAACTGCAACTAAGCAATGGGCACACCCGCGCACACACGCGCAAATACGGGCAGCTATATCGGGAATTAGAAAAAAAAATTAATGTTTTACTTTTTATAACTGTGCTGGTGGTTTACAATGTCAGGGAGTGTGGTGTTGGGTACATGGACATTTGAGCAGACTCGCTCTTGTGTGTTGACATTTTGCATTTCAGACACTTGCGGGGGCGTGGTCCTTTAGACTGCTCGGCAGTCGGACACGCCCCCTGCTTTGCTGTATGGTCCGTGTTAGACTTGGAGTAGAGTCAGCGTGCCCTCATGAATATTCATGGCACGCTGACGTCATACCATTCAACTGCAGTCTCCGAGTAAGACTTATTTAGTCTTACACGGAGGATTTGTGAATCCGGGGGACAGTCTGTAGTAATAAAATAATCTGGCTAGTTTTTGGCTTTATTCATAGAGCACACCCACAAGTATTTGGCTGGATCCTGTACTCACATTTAAATCTGATACAGAAACTTGTCTTGATAAAGTGCTCAAGAAAAACTCAAATGCTGTTAAGGATTTGCCATCATTTAACTAGGTAATCCAGATGGGACATTGAAATGAATCATCTGATGTTGTAAATCTTTGTTTATTCATTACTATTAGGACTTCACTTCCATCCTCGGAACTGATATGGCCGTTTCCAAGCTCACGCCAGCCAAAAACTCTCAGCTAAGACCTACCCATAATGTCCCTCTCCTAGTTACAACAGATCTCATTTGCCAGGTTCCTCGACAGATGTGCTAGCCATCTTTCTCAAAGCTAAGTGGGAAATTGTGATTTTTAATATAGTTTCTCCTCTAAATTTCTTGTTTTTTAGTCAAATTAGCCTTTTCTCACTGTCGCCTATAACCTACTTTTATTTCCTACCCTTTACCGTGGTAATTACATTTTTACCATCGTTGGTACTGTCCTTCTCTCTTGCCTTTGGTAGGTCCTTCCTTATCAGGTGTGGTATTTTTTAAATACCATCGTTGGTATTCTCTTAGCTTTTTCTCTCTTCTCTTCTTTTGTTTTTTTTTCTATTAGGATAGCCTTGTTGCCTTACTATATCAGACAAAGCTAAGTTGGGGTTTAAACAGTTTGACAAATGTGGGCGTAAGATGCCTAACTCAGATGGACATGCTCGTTGCATCTACTGTTTGGGCCTGGACCATATTAAAGCTGACTGTGACATATGTGCTAGTTTTAGTAATCGTACACTATCAGAACGTAAAAATAAGCTTATTTTAAAAGGTTTAAGACACTTTTTTCAGAGGCTCTGTCTGGGTCGGAAGTCTCACCCCTTCCAAAGACCAAAAAACATAAGGAAAAATGGAGTCACTCAGTTCCTGCATCTCCATCAGTTACGGAACCGAGTCGGCTCCATGCTTCTCCGGTGCCCTCGGCACAGACCTCTTCGGCACCAGGCTCTGTATCTTCTCCCTAGGTGCCGTCTGGGATATTCACCCCATTTCGGTTTGAACCTCGGCACCACTGACTTCCGTGCCATCCTTGGATCCGACATTGGCTCCTATTTCTGTACCTGCTTCGGCACCATCCCTGACTACAGTGTCAATAGTTTCTTTGGCTCCATCGGCTCCTAAAGTCGAATATCTGCCAAGGACAAGATACTCTCCAACTTACGACCCTTTTTTGGGGCAGAGGTTTAGCCTCTTTCTAGAAAGACCTGATTTTCCTTCAGCAGCCTCTTTTAGAACCACAAGGAGTTTTTCTGAATTACACCTAGTGCAGGTTGTGGACCAGCTTCTTGCACCTAGGGGATTGCCCATTCCAGCTAGACCTTCCGTCCTTCTTGGCTCGGAATCTTTTACTACATCTTCCGCTGTTTATCTTCCTCTGGCCTCTATGCAGGTCCCAGAGATCTTCCCCTGTTTATCCTCCTCCGGCCTCTACCGAGGTCCCAGAGATCTCGGTACTGATTGCCACCCCGGTGCATACTATCTCGGCTCCAACAGCAGTTTTTCCCCTGTCGGCACCGATCACCCTTGCTGCACTGGCTCCACTAGAGCCAATGCTCTCTCGGAGCAGTGCTTTGACCATCCGTACCTTGGTACCTAGCCTGGAGCCTATTTTATCGCTGGTGCCATCTATGTCCATGGCTCTGACGGCTTCCAGTCCTCTCCTAGCTTCTCACCTGGAGGCGGGCTCCTCAGGGTGGGGTGTGACCCCCAGTTCCGAGGTTGTCCTTCTCAGTTCCAGGCTCCCATCCCTCCTCAGATGGGCCTGCTTTCCAGGTGATGGAGAGGGTCCTTGCCTCCCCAGGCTTGCAGTTAGCACCAATGACATTAGAATCAGAACCCCCCCCCCAGCATGCAGCTGTCCCAACCCCCTACTTCAGGATCCCAGGCACAGGAACCGCAGGACCCCTCTTTGAAGGGAACCCCTTCTCCGGAGTCCTCCTCAGAAGATCCCATTGGGGAGCCACCCTGGAAGAAACCGTGACAGATGAAGCACCTTAATTCCCCGGAGGAAACTATCACCGAAGACAACGATTGTGATGAGGGGGAAGAGTCCCCACAGTCTCCCCAAGATGACGTCTCATTCAGAGACACTCTAGAAATCCTCAAGCAGCAGGGAGACTGGAAGTCCTCTAACCCTTCTTCTGAGGAATCGGTATTCTTGCAGGCCTTCCGTGCCCGGCCATCCACTTCCTGGGTGACCCCACCTGCAGATGACCTTGTTAAGCTCATTATGCAGTGTGCTTGGAAGGCCCTGGACAATGTAGAACCTGTCCCCCGGAGGCCAGACAAAATTTTATCTACACCTGAAGACCAGCCTCACTGGTCCAAGCAGTTGACAGTTGATTCCATGGTTGTGGCGGTGGCCACCAAGAGGGAACTGGCAAAAGATAGTTCCACTGTCCATCCACAGAACAGGGAGTCTCGGGCCATGGACAGATTAGGGAAGCAGACCTATGCTTCAGTGACCTTCGCCATTTAGTCGCTGAATTATCTGGCACACTTCACTCACCTCCAAAGAGACCTAATTTCTGAAAAGTCTTCCTCTTTGGTGGGGGTACTGCCTGATGAGGTGTGTGACTCTGTTGCCTTGCAGCTAGCTACCCTTGAATCCATCTCGAATTCCTGGATGCGTTTGATATCTCACACCACCGAGGGGGCAGCTCGAGCTGCTGCATCAGGCATTGTTATGAGACATAATGCTTGGTTGTGGTTGTGTGATTTCGCAGACCCCTTTAAATCTACCTTCGTCAATGCACCTGTCGACACATCTGCACTTTTTGGACCCAAAGTACGAGACACACTTGCACAAAGTGAGAAAGATGGAAAGACATTGTCTGCTGTGGGCATACGCTTTTCCAACCCCCAGAGGTCCTTCTCCAGGAACCAGAAGGGAGGAAAAATATGGTTCAAGGAATCCCAAGGATCTTTTCGTGACACTTGTGGTGAGCAATCCCCCCCCCCCCGGGGCAGAGGGGGAAACTCATCTGGAAGATGCCCCTTTCAGTGTAGAGGGGGTCCTCATAACCAGGGCGCTAGAGATTCTTTCTCTGGCAGACCCTACCAGCTCTCCTGAGTAGCAGCCCGATTGCTTTCCTCTGGAAGCAGTCGGGGGTCATTTTTCTCTGCACCTACCAGCCTGGCAACTTGTTACTACCGATGTTTGGATGCAGAGAATAATATCCAGAGACTGCCAAATACCATTCGATTTAACTCCCAGACCCATCAAACAAATCCCTGATGTGCCACCCAATCAGAGGGAATTAGCAGCCTTAGAAATAGAAAAGTTGCTAAGAAAAAGAGTCATCCAACCAGTCCCACCAGACCAGACAGGATTCGGGTTTTACTCAAGGTTCTTTTTAGTGCCAAAAAAAGACAGGGGACTGGAGACCAATCCTGGATCTCAGCCTATTGAACAAATTTATCAAACCTCAAAAATTCTGGATGGTCACGGTACAGTCCATTCTCCCTTTCCTAGGGAGGGACAACTGGATGTGCTGTATAGACCTCCAGGATGCGTACTACCACATAAAGATAGATCACCGCTCCCAGAGGTTTCTCTGCTTCTGGCTGGGAGCCAATCACTACCAGTTCAGGGCACTGCCATTTGGTCTCTCGACAGCCCCCCCCCCCCCCGAGTGTTCACCAAATGTATGGCAGTTGTGGTAGCTCATCTTTGACTTCAAGGTTTCCAGGTGCGTCTGTATCTAGATGATTAGCTCCTTACACCTCTGACCAGGAATCTACTAGTGCGCAGCCTCTCTTACATTCAAGGTCTTGCTCTCCGGTTGGGGATTACAATCAACAAGGACAAATCTCAAATCTCCCCAAAAAAAAAAAACAGTGGAATTTATTGGAGCAGTCTTTGACACAACATCCTGTCAAGCTTCTCTCCCTCCTCACAGGCTTTCGAAAATACAACACCAAATCCAAGCCCTTCTTTCTCAGACTTATGTACCAGCATGCCTTGTACTGCAACTCTTAGGCTCCATGGCAGCTGCCATTACGTTAGTACCACTAGCGAGGCTGCACATAAGAATGCTGCAGTGGCTCCTTTCTACACAATGGTCATTTTTAACTCACCACTGAACCACATGATACGTCTTACAAACCATTGCAAGGAAGAAATGCTATGGTGGATGAAGCTACAAATGAATCTTTGGTGTCGACTGTTCTGCCTTCCCCAGCCCACGACCACGGTGACCACAGATGCTTCCCTGTTAGGGTGGGGTGGGGGGGCATTTCCAGGGAAAGATGGTCCAAGATACATGGTCCCCATGGAGGCCAATTTGCACAGAAATGTCCTGGAACTGATGGCAGTTCTCTTAGCGTTGTAAGCAGTCCATGCATCCCTACCTTCTAGGACCATTGCAATTCAGTCAGACAACATGTCTGGTATATCAACAAGCAAGGCGGAACCAGGTCTTACCCCCTGTGTTGGGAAGCCATGAGGATTTGGCACTGGGCGATAGCTTCCAACCGCTTTCTTATAGCAACGCACATTCCCAAGAGTTCCAACTTTATTGCAGACAATCTGAGCAGGAACATCCTGATGCCTCACGAGTGGTCCCTCAACCCTGTAACAGCAGATCGGATCTTCCGATGCTGGGGTAAGCCTTGCTGCGATCTGTTTGCTTCCCCCCTAAGCAACAAGTGCAGAAGCTACTTTGCCCTGATCCCCCCTTAGGGGGAACCCCCAAGGAATGCTGTAACACACGATTAGCCTGTGGGTCTTCTGTATGCCTTTCCCTCGTTTCCCCTCATTCCAGAATTTCTCCAGAAAGCTCAGAGGTTGAGAAGCAACGTGATCCTCATTGCCCCCTATTGGCCTCGTCAAGTCTGGTTCCCGTTTCTATGGCCTCATCTGATTCATAGCCTGTGGATCCTGGATCATTCCCAAGACCTGTTATCTCATCCTCAGGGACTGATTCATCCCAATCTCCACAGTCTCACAGAGCCTGGTTCCTCCACTTCCAATGATTGCCAGGCTATCTGACATCCCATCTCCTGTTCGTGAAATTCTTTTGGCCTCACACAAACCTTCCACCAGTAAAGTTTATTCTAGTAAATAGACTAGGTTTTCTATTTGGGCCAAAGATCAGAACATAGATCCCTTTTCCATGTCTATTCAAAAGATCCTTCAATACCTGACAACTCTTTTATAAGCAGGAGCCTCAGCATTGATGATCACTGTACATTTAGCAGCTATCGCCAATTTTCATAATGGATTTGATAATTCTTCGATTATGTCACACTGCCTATGCAAGGCATTTTTGAAAGGAGTATTACATGTTAAACCTCTGGTCAAGCCACCCTTAGAACCCTGGGACTTGACTTTGGTGCTTCAGTCTCTCACAGGTCCTCCTTTTGAGCCCTTTGATTCATGTGATTTAAAGTTTTTGTCGTGGAAAACCTTAATTCTAGTAGCACTTACCTCAGAGAGAAGAGTATCTGAGCTGCAGGCCTTGAGTGTCAAGAGACCTTATCTTCCACACGGATAGGGTGCCTCTTTGTACTGACCCTTCTTTCTTGCACAAGGTCATTTCTGGATTTTCCATTAACGAATCTGTTGACCTGCTGATTTTCTTCCCTCAGCATTCTAATAGAGGGGAGTACCTTTTGCACACACCCTTGATGTGCATCGGCAGCTTCATTGTTATTTGGACAGGACTAAATCTTTCAGGAAAACAAATCAATTGTTTGTGGCCTTTGCAGGACCCAGATTGGGTAAACTTGTTTCCAAAGTGACTTTATCCTCCTGGCTTAGAAATGTCATTACCTTTATCTACCAACAGAATAACCTGTCCTTACCTTCCAGAATAAAGGCTCATTCTACCAGATCTATAGCTACTTCTGTAGCATTTCTTTTCAGTGCCTTTATGGATGATATCTGCGCAGCAGCCACTTGAACAAGACCTTATACCTTTATCTCTCATTACAAATTGGATTTGGCCTCCAGGGGATGAGCATCTTTTGGTTCTGTGGTGCTCGGGAATATCCTTCCTTAGGGCCCCCCAGGACTCAAGTAGCTGGGGACTCGGTGGTCATAGTAATGAATAAACAAAGATTTACAACATCAGATAAAGAAGTTATGTCTTACCATAATGTTCCATTTGTGTTGTAGATCTTTGTTCATTCATTACGTCCCGCCCTCCTTCCCCCTGCTTGGACTCCTGGTGGACTTTAGGAACTCCTGGTTAGGGTATTTGCTCAGACAGAGCCTTCTACTATTTTTCTATTACTACCTCTATTATATAGGGATGGGCAGACTTGATCTGGAGTAACTAGGAGAGGGGCATTATGGGTAGGTCTTAGCTGAGAGTTTTTGGCTGGCATGAGCTTGTAAACGCCCATATCGGTTCCAAGGACTGAACTGAAATCCTAATAGTAATGAATCAACAAAGATCTACAACACAGATGGAACGTTATGGTAAGACATAACTTCTTTTTCTGATTCCCAAATTTAATATTGTCTTCAGTCACTTTGAAAAAGCTAATTGGGTCCCCAATCATGGTTTCTGCATTCATTTTGCTGTCTGCTCACATTCATATTGTTACCCCTTATTTTCTGTCTCTCTCTCTCTCTAATAGCTATTCAGTCCATTTTTTAAGATAAGGCAGCACTGCATTTCAAAGACCACCCTTTGGACTAGCCATAATTAAATGATACTGTAGTAAAATTCCTGCTGCTGCCAGCTGAAACACGTTTCCATGGAAATAAGAATGAGACCAACTGTAATATCATCAGAGCCTAATTTAAGTTTAGAAGACGTATGAGTTTCACTTCTTTGATGAAAGTTACTAGGCCCAAGATGGTAAATGATATAAGAGGGACTAGCGTTATGCTCAACAAGATGATTACAAGTTATCTATTCTAGTGGGGCTATGGTACTTAGATCTTCATTTGTACTCATGTCAGATGTTCTGATTAAATATATAACTGTCTTTACATTTCTCATTTAATGTGCTCAGGATGTAAGGACTATAACAAACTGGAACTTATCTTTACTGTCTGATTCATGTAGCTTGCCTAGTCATTCATATTGTTACTCATTGTGTAGTATGTTTCTTGTTTTTGTGATTCTGGCTGTCGGTCTTATTGTTGTAAGTTCATGTATTTATCCTTATGCACTGTATTGCATTGCCTTGTCATATGGACCATGTTGTGGCTGAAACTTATACTTGGATCAGTCGAGCTACCTGTTTAAACAAACAAGCAAACAAATAAATAAATAAATAAACAAATAAGATGGCATCACAGTTACTGGAAAACAAATGAAGAGAAATGCCAGATTATGGAGAGATTTTATTAATGCAAGAGATTCATGTAGACAGAACTGAAATAACCAGTTTGTTTAGAAATGCGAACTTTTGCATTTTGTGTATGCTGATTAAGTAATATATTGTGAAAAAAATACCTCATGTATGAACTGGGTACATTTATTATTAAAGTTATTGACAGATTTAAGAAGAGTGATAAAGGTAGTGGAAGCTAATGTAACCACGTGGAAAATATCTGAAGAGTTTCATAATGTCACTCATTGAAGCACAGTATTGTTAATTCATTGCAGTGTACAGTTGTCAAGCTGTTACTTAATTGTTGCATGTACGTATTCATATCACACTTAATCACATTTAATAACACAACTATATGGTTGTATAAATATTGTTGTTAATAGGAATTATTATTATTGTGATTATGAATATGAATTGTCATTTTGTATGTATAAGTATTGCTCTTCTAAAGTTAAATTGTTTTTCTGGATGTATTAATTGTGAAGACTGTAGTAATGGCATCTTCAAATTTGTACTGAGAGAAAATGGGTTGAAAATAAAGCCATGATCTATGCCTAGCTTGATGTTTATGGCTACTGAGAATTTGTCAGTCTTTATTAATGTTTAATGTTTTCATGTTGGATTGAAGTATAATAGCTTGGATTAGCTATATGTTTTTGTCACTCATCTCTAACAGAGAGCTGTTGGGCCATGTGTTGCTTATAACATTTAGTGTTAGATAACCTCCATATTGTCTCTCTCTCTCTCTCTTAGCCATAATACATCAGCTGTATTTAGGGCAATTAATCCATGGTACAGACTTTGCTTTGGTTTATTGATCTCTGATGAATGCATATTTTAACACCAGAGTGATAATGATTCTTACAAAAAATGTTTGGTTTCATTCATTGATAGCAGCTATAGTAATGTGGTCCATTTCACAGCATTCATTTACTTACTTAAACGTATAGTTGGTAGATTTTTGTAATTTCTTTTCCATTTTTTTTGTTATGATTTTTTGTTAGGTAGAGAACACCTCTGAACAGTGAATATTTGTCAGTGATTACATGGATGGTTAACCAGTGTACTAGATAAAATAGATATAGAGACTTTGGCGGCGACATTTCTCTTAAAATGATGTAATACTGATTGAAGATAAAGTTGTTAATGATTTCCTTGTATATTTGTTTGCCCATTTTCTTATTAAGTCACTGGGGTTGGTGTAACCAAGCCTAAGTACTTGTCAAGCTCCTTCCACGAAAAAGCATGCATCTCTTATTGATCTTGCCCTCTTTTTTAACACCTTTACTGAATTATCACTTAAGACATAGGCAAACCATTTTATAAAGACCCCACCTCCGATTATTTTATCTCTCTTACAATATTCAGTACTTCAGATACAGTTGGTTTAGATTTTGATTTCCATTTTCTAGTAATTGATTTTTTGGCAGCCACCAGAATTAAACTTAACAAGGTCTTACTATGTCTAGGCAATTCAGATCCTGTATCCCAGGTCAAAAAAATTATTTCCTTAGTCACACCCATTGAGTCACTGAATATTTCTGACAGAGTACTGTGTAGAGAATTTTTAAAGTCTGCCAACTTATTACGTTATCAAAACATATGTCCTCAGTCGGTTCTACCTGACATAATCTCAGTCACCTTTTTCTTTCCCCGTTACAACTCCAACATTTGCCAGCTACCTCAGGAAACATTCTTTGGAGTCTGCTTGGGGTATAAAAATGCCTATGCAAACTCTTCAAAGCAAAAAGTCTAAATCTTCAAGACTTTGTTGCATATTTGAGAGCCATGCGTATGTCCCCCATTGTTTCCTTGTTAATTGCTCACACAATCTCTCTTCCCAGTCTTTTCTATTCTCCTCTGAGTCTTATAGTTTCATTGCAGTATTTTATATTCTCTACTAACTATCCCTTTTTAACAGCAGCTTCTATTCTTCATTCAACTAAAAACTCTACCAGAGCAGGTATTTTACTTAGGAATCCCTTATTCCTTTTTTTTTCTATACTCTGATATCATTTCCTGATTGGGAAGGCAGCCTCTTGCTTGCAGTTCAAAATGTCTTCATGGCTTCTTCCCATGCTTTTACCTTTTCCTCTCTAGTTATTTGCTGCCAATACATTGGTTCCCTTGCCATTTTTTCCAGAAAATTACAGCAGTCATCCTTATTGTCAGAATCTCCTTTCTCCATTCTCTTGTTGGCTTACTTCTTAGACTGCTTTTTGCTACTTTATAAGTATAATATTCTGCATGGTTGTTGTTTTTTATTGGAAGGATCAACTTATTCCACTTGACCCTTGCCCTCTTCTCATCCCCAGATACGGAGCTTGCCCTCTTAAGCAAGAATTACTAACATCATGTTTCAGCTCTGGAATGTTGTTAAACACAGTGAGGTTGGATGAGTTCCTTCTTTATGCAGTATAGTTTACAGACGTTTGCTACGGGATTTTAATGAGATTTGAGAGGTGTAGGTTCTTTGTAGCTGTTGTTAGATATATGGGGGAATTATGCATTAGTTATTAATTTATTAGTTCCAAGACAGCTTGGCTTACGATAGTACATTTTTGAAAACTGTGTGGGGAAAAATTAGTATATATAAAAGTGTGTGTTTTCTTTTGTGAAGAGGGAAGATGTACTTTGTCAGGTCAAATGTACAACTGTGTGACCATGTGAAACAGTACTGATTTTACTTGCCATCTGAGGAGATAGCAAACTTTTTTTTTCTTTTGTGTGTGTATGTGTCTCTGCATGTTAAAATGCCCTGATTATTTTAAGTTTACTGAAATCACTACTGGCAATGTATACGTGATTGCGCAATAATGCAGAACAATTTGTTTTATTTCACTTCCATTTTATTTCTCATTAGCAATAAACAAAACAAACAAAATTAAAATAGCATCTGTTTTATATAAGGTAAGAAGGATAAATCCATACACACAACGAAGAAACCAAGTAAAAAAACTGTCAGTGGGTGGGAGAAAACAGATGCCACAACCTTGTTAGTGCTTTTGTCCATTTTAATAAAATTGAACTTCATCAGAAAAACACCCATAATAATTACATCATTTAAATGACTACAAAACTTGTCACATGTTTCTATTTCAACCAATAAAAACTGTAAACGTCCATACTTATGTCATAATATGTATTACTTTAGAACCTTTGTGCTTGTAAAAAGCATTTGATGTTTATCATATCATTTAATCCAGGAAGCTGGTCTGCATTCAACAAAATTTGCCATATGGTTTCCCTACATTCTAACATCACTTTGAAATAAATATATCATTGTTGACTCATTTTAATACAAAAAAAGAGAACTTTTTGAAACTAGGGCATACTACAGAGTGTCTTGCCAATGCATTTGACATATCTTTTTTACGTATAGACAAAGTATGCTCATATATGCATTTATTTAATGCTCTAATGGTCTTGCCTATGTAAAAATGTTCACATGAATTACACATAGCTGAATAGACCTCATTAGTTGTTTTACATGTGTAGTGCCCTTTACCTGAAATAACTTTGTTCATGTGTTTGAATACTACTGTGGAAGTCCCCGTGATGTATCTGCATTGTTTACATGTCCCACAGGGATAAGTGCCAAAGGTGAAACTAGATTCACCCAATGTTTTTACATGAAGCACCCTTATCTAAAATTGTTTTGATGTTGACAACCTTTTTACAAGTAAAAATGGGCCAATCACCAATGGTCTTACTCAACTCAGAGTTACCCAAAACTACTTTCCAGTTATCTAAAATGATGGGCCGGATTCACAAAGGCTTGCACGGAGTCTAAGAGTAGAGTAAGACTCCATGCAGCCAACATGTCCACCGAGTGATCCAGGAACAGCTGTTAGGAGCGTGCAACAGAGTTCCTAAAACAACTCTTACATGGACAGGGCTAGGATATGCAAATTACCTCAATTGCAGGCGAAAGCTATGCAAATGAGGTCAATTCGCGATTCAGGAAACCCAAACCTGTCCGAGTAAGAGTAGTGTTATTTGCAGAAATGTACTCCGTTGACAACTGAGTACGGTTCTGCAAATAGTAAAACGGAGCTGTGACAGCTCCAAAAAAAGGATGCATCCAGTTGAGGAAGCATGCCAGTGGCCACAAATATGGCCATTGGCAATGTTCACTGATGCAAAATAAAAATAAAATAATTTTTTTTTATCCCGATCTCCGATGTTTAAGCGTAGCGCAGCGCCGCACAAACGCGCTGTGCTCTAAAAACCAGAAAACCAATAATTAAACTCCACAAATGTGGATTTTATTGTAATTCTTAATTTACAATGAAAGGGAATGACAGGCTGAAGACAACATGGCTACCGAGTAGAGGTTGCTAAGGGGGGAAGCTCAGTCTAAGAGATGTAACCAGGCATTAGTAGGCAATCCTATGCAAATGAGGGTAAGGATAGTGAATCCCAAGTTTACATAGGAAATGAGCAAAGTCAGTGGAGTGTAGGGGTAGGATAAGGGGAGTAACAGAGTAGAGGATAGGTGACATCACGAGGGGGGTATGTATGAAAGAAGTGAAGCTCATTGGAGCAGAGTGGCATGTGTTTGCTGTCAGTTACTCATCAGTGGAAGAGGTGTGTCAACAGGTACCCTAGCTAAAGGCAAGAAATTGAAGGTGTATGCCATGGATAACACTAAAGTTTCTTGCAGAAGTGCTTGCAACGTGTTTGCACGCGTGTGCGCACCCGTACATCCGAGTAAGACTGTATGCACACGTGTGCGCCTGTGTGCATACGTTTAAGCCGGAGTAAGCATGTCTATAGTTGTTTAAAGTTGTGTAAGCGCATTTGCGTCGGTGTACGCGCGTTTTAGCAAGAATAAGCAAGTTTTAGTCCGTGTAAGCTTGTGTGCGCGCGTGTGAGCTGGTGTGAGCGTGTTTGCACTTGTGTGCGCGGTGCTGCCCCCCTGAGGAAACAGAAAGGGAAAAGGAAGCACAACAAATAGTAGTAAGTTAACCAGGGAGTACTAACAGAGCTAGCAAGTGAAAACATTCAGAATCAGGCAATTACACAGGCAGTACACTAGCCCAGCCCAGCCCCGCCCAGCCCAGCCCAGCCCAGCACTTAAAACTCTGCAAACAACATTCCACTATGTTTCTCTCAGAGACACTGCAACACTGCAGTAAGCTAATAGAAGTGAAAACTGAAAAAGCTTTACTGAGACAAAGAAATGTTAGGTGCTGCCATTCTTATTATAAGGTGACATATGCAACATGCTGAGGGTGGTGACAATGCGAATGCTGCTGGACAGCCCACAGTGAGGAGACGGAGAAGAGTGTACAGGCCCAGGGTAACCTATCAGGGGCTACATGAGCTGGAGATATTGGAGCGCTATAGAGTGGACAGAGACTTCATGCAGCAAATTGTTGAGCTGTGCAGGCCACGCCTCACACACAGAGCCAACAGAGGGGAGCCCATCCCAGTGGAAACCAAGGTATGTGTTGGCCTACGAATATTAGCAACAGGTACCTTCCAGAGACCAACTGGTGATATGATGGGGATATCACAGGCATCAGCATCCAGGGTACTGCACCAGTTCATGGATGCCATGTCAGCACGTCAGTAATCATGTATATTTCCCCAATTCCCATGAGGTATTGGCCAGCAATGTGCGTCTCTTCCAGCAAATAGCGGAATACCCTGAGGCAGTGGGTGCAATAGACTGTATGCACATACGCATCAAAGCACCAGCCGGTGAGCAGGGTAGGTTCTACTTTAACCGCAAGGCCTTCCCCTCCATCAACTGACAGGTTGTGTGTGATGCCCAAGGCATAATACTGAATGTGTGTGCTGGCTGCCCTGGAAGCTACCATGATTCCCATATCTGGCATCTGACACAGCTGCACCAGACATTTGCCAATGGGGACATCCCTCATGGTCACCTAGTGGGGGATACTGGCTATGCACTGGAGCCGTGGCTGATGACACCCATCAGAAACGCACACACATCTGAACAGGAACGCCATAATGAGGCACACGTACAAACATGAAATGTAATCGAGCATGTGTTTGGGCTGCTCAAGTCATGGTTCCGGTGCCTGGACACATCTGGTGGATCCTTGCAGTACTCACCAACTACATGTACCCAAATTGTCATGGTATGTGCTATGCTACATAATATGATCCTGCGAAAACAGCTGCAGAAAGAGCAGCATAGGCCCGGGCCAAACAGCCCGCCACCATTGCCAAGGTCGTCACAGGCAGAGCGTGACTCGGAGGAGGAACAACCTGAGCCTGCCCCAGTAGGCAGAAGGAGGCGTGCCCAGTATGCTTTGGCCTTGGCAAAGAGGCAACGCATAGCACATACACTGGCTCAGTAGGAACCCTGAAAATTATACCTCTCTCTGACACGCACATATAGTAAAAGGGATGCCTAACTTGACACTACATGTTTTCAAACATGTATAGGGAGTGTAGTATGTGCATCCAACATAGGCAGCCCTGCAGCACTACCTGAGGCATGATTGCCATGTGTTAAGCAATATAAAGCAGTACTAAACAACTCTTACCACCATTCAGTATATGTAAACAAAATTGCACACACTAACTAGCACAACTGTGGTCAATGTTGAGCAATATTGGGCAACGTTCAGCAATGTTGGTTAACGTTGAGCAATGTTGGACAAGCTTGGTCTAAGTAGGGCATAGCTGAACAAAAGCCAACATGCTCATATTTGCTCTACTGGCCCTTAAGCAGTCTGGTCTGCTCAGTATGAAAATATAAAGCTGTGACAGGCCTCGAACCCAAGATACTGTGCACTATAGTCATAGTGCTGAACCACTAAACCATGACAGTATTTCAGTGGTCAGCCTGTATGAAGAAATGTTGATAAGTCTATGCAAAGTATCTCATGGAAACCCTGCAGGCACAGCATAATCCCTGTTGAGTTATGACACAAAGGTGAGCCCTGCAGTAAGACTAGAACCTGATTTTCAACACACTTATAGTATGAATGTTCGTATTGGTCATGTTCACACACATCAACAAATGTAGTGGACCTCAGACAGCAACATACTGAAAGGTCACACTGGGCATGCTCACACACTTGAATAAATGAGACAAATGTCAGGCAACAAAACACTGAAAGGCCAAACTGGGCATGCTCACACACTTAGGCCATGTCTGAGTACAGCAGTGGGCCACACATATCCGGCAGTTGCATGTGTTAACCCAGGAACCTATCACTATTCACCAATCCGCCTTGTGTACACAGTTATATGACAACAGACACATATATAATATAGTGGAACCCTGTCATAATCAAATATGTTCTGCAGATACTTAGGTTGTTCATAGAAAGTGGGAAAGCAAAGAAGATAAAAAAACCTGCAATCAGTATCCTCAATAAACAATGTGCATCCCAAACATTATCATAGGTTTATAGGTTGATACTAGGCTATCTGCCCTAAGGCATGTATAAGCCTAGCCAGAGTGTGTTTGGCTTTCACAACCCTGTTAGATTAGTAGACTGTGCCTGTGAATAGTAGGTCACACAAGATAGCCCATTTACGTTTAGTTTATTGTGCCTCTGTCTAGCAGGGAACTAGAAGATATCCCAGGGGTAAACATACAATCACCCATCCACTTGTCAAGATGTCTCCTGTAGGTGGTCAGTGGAGGGCTCTGCCTGTTCGGGACTGTGATCTCATTCCAGAGTGAGTGGTGCCTCTGGGATAAGAATCTGTCCCTCCAGCATGTCCTATTAATATCTGTGCTGAGGTTTACGTCCCTGGAGTGTGTAGCTCTAAGGGATTCGGATATCCTGAGGTGGAGCATGTCCATTAATTCTGGGTTGGACATGGCTTTAAACAACAGGCACAGATCGCATCCGAGTAGGCGGTAAGCGACTGAGTAGAGCTGGAGTTACTTTAGCCGAACTGCGCAGGGCATCTGTGTGAGTCCCTAGATCTACTTGGTGAGGTACTTTTGTGGCCATTACAGTTGCTGCTGGTGTCGGGTAAGGTACATCCCAAATGGGGCATTGTATCCAAGCATGGGCCTGATGAGTATAGGGGCACAATGACCTCACTTGATCTAGATGTGAAACCTTATGGGATAAGGTGGGCTATATAGAAGGTCTGTCTAACCACTTTGGCAACGTGATTGTCAAAGGCGAGAGTACTAACTGCTTGTGTCCCCAAATCCCTAATAACACCTACCGTACTTAATGGATTACCACCAATGTGGTAATGTGTGGGCACGTTGTTATTCCCAAAGGGGGTGATTATGCATCTAATGGCATTTATCTGTAGGCCATGGCTCTGGCACCAGTTATCCATCTCTGTGAGACCCTTTTGGAGGATGCTTGTGCCAGCTGGAGAGTTGATTATGGCACCCAGTTTGCAGTCATCTGCAAACATGGTTAGCCATATTCCTCCTGTGTTAGCCTGTAGATCAGAAAAATATATACTGAACAAGAGAGGTCCCAGGACTGAACCTTGTGGGATGCCATGTGTAACTGGTGTATAGTCAGACATGGCACCTGCAATACTGACCATGTGGGTGCTATCCCTGATCCAGTTAGCAATCCATCTTGTGACATATGTGTCGATATCGAAGCTGGTGATCTTATGTATAATGCCCGAGTGGGATATTGTGTTGAAAGGTTTTGTGAGGTCCAGGTAGGCTGTGTGGACAACCTTCCCTACGTCTATGGACCTGGTAACTGTTTAAAGAAGTTGACCAGGTTCAAGAGGCAAGATCTGCCCACAACAAAGCCAAATTGGGTAGGATCCAGTGTCTGTAGGTTCCCGATGTCTATGTGTATGAGTTCCAGGATGATACGCTCCATAGCTTTGCAGACCAGGCTAGTTAGGCTTATAGGCCGATAGTGTCCGGGGTCCGTTGTGGCACCACCTCTGTGGAGCGGGACCACTGTTGCTGTATGCCATTCCTTGGGTACATATCCTGTAGTAACTCTGATATTGAACAGTGACTTAATGTGAGGGTTACGTTTGTCATGAAGCTCATGTAAGACGCATTGATGCTGTGTTGTCTGCTTTGGAGAGGGCACCACTCACCTGTTCATCTGTGATGTTAGGGAGGCTATACTCTGTTGGGATGGGCATTTGCTCTTTAGGGGGGATGGGGGGGGGACATTTGCACTGAACCTGTTTGCCAGGATGTTGGCAATATCTGTGGGTTCAGTGTATGTTTTGTCATTATGCAGTAGCTCAGAGCATATCTGGGAGTTTCCACCCAGGTTCCTGACATAACTAAAGAAGGCCTTGTGATTGTCCTTAGTGTCTGTTGCAGTTTTCCATTAGAAGCGGGCCTTAGCTGAATTCATGACTGATCGTAGCTTTTTGCTAGTACTGATCAGAGATGCCTTCCCTTTTTGGGATTGTGCTCTATCATGTAGTAGCCTCCTCCTTTTGTTGTATAGCTTATTAATGGCCGGGGTCCACCAGACAGGTCCCCTGCCTTTGCAGGAGTGAGTCTTGCTGTTATTTGGGATAGCACGATCCATGCATTCCACTAGGTGTCCATAGAATGCATTTGTAAAGGATTCAGCGGTCTGCGCCATATTTACCACTGTCCCAGGGTCTTTGAAGGATACCACCTTGGTTTGGAGAAGTGTGATGTTTGCTTTTGAGAAGTTCTTCACCGAGATTACCTAGGATGGGGGAGGGGACAGGATATTGATGTCCAGTGAGATAAATGTATGGTCTGACCTTACCAGTGAAGGGTATACCTCTGGTGTGGAACATAGAGTCCCCATGTTGGTGATGATCAGGTCCAATATGTTTTCCCCTCTTGTGGGTGTGGTGACCAGTTGTGCTATAGCATTTGAGTTTATAAATTCTAACAACTATTGGGCGAGGGTGTTGGGGCTTGAGTAGTATTCCCAGTCAATGTTTGGCTAGTTGAAGTCACCCAATATAATGGTGTTAGGAGAGACCTTCATATTCTCCAGTGTTCCCAGGAAAGCCAAGTGGAGTTCCTGAGTTTGGGAGGGTGGTCTGTAGCAGGCTACAAACTGAAAGGCAGTTTTGCCCACTGTTAGTTGCACATGTATGGTCTCTGATGCTTCGTGCAGTGCTACTAACCTGGAGGTGTGTGTATCTGTGATGTATATGGATACTCCCCTTATTTTTGTTGGCTGGTCTGAGTCTTGTGGCCGAAAAGCATGGTATGAAGTATAACCTGGTAGTGCTGATGTGCTTAAGGGAGCCTGAACCAGGTGTCTGTTACTGCACAGATATCGACATTCTCCATACTGAGGAGAGTCCTGAGTGTGTGCATGTTAAGGGTTAGACATCTGGTGTTGAGCAGCATTACCCTTAGTTTCTTTTACCTTGTAACGTCTATGGAGGTGGGTTTGTCTTTTGAGCCTCGCTCAAAAAAGGCACTATGGGGGTGGCAAGAGCCTTAGCCAGTATTCGAAAGTCCAGGGGTGACAGGTGCAAGCCATCCATAGCGAAGCTACGTGGCATGTCGAGCATGTCATCCCAGGCTGGCAGACACTGGATCCCCTTTGAATGACACCAATATGTTAGCCAACTGTTAAAATTGATCAGTTTGTCTGTATACTGTGGCATCATTCTTGGTGAGGGTAAGATGCTACACAAGGTCAGGGTCATACTGGCCTGGGCTACATGATCAGAGATCTCCTCTATGTCTCTTGTCATGTAGTCCAGGGAGGAACATCTGAGGTTATTCACACCAGCATGGACAATCTCTTTATTAAACATTTTCAGCAATACACAATATAGAAAAACAAACCCTCAAACAAAGTCAAAACATACATCGAAATAATGAAACTAAACATGAATAGCATATGTACAGTAAGAACTATATACACTTATACATTGCCCAACTGAGAATAATTTGGTACAGCCAATTGAAAGGTATTAGTGTATAAAGTAACATACAATCATTTTAGAATATGATCAAATAAGATTCTCCAGACTTCTTTAATTATAGGTTTGTGATTGTTATTGTGGAACAGGTATTTCTGAGCTTTTAGGTGTTTAATAGCTAAAGATTTAAAGCCACCCCAGGATAAAGTTTGCCTGTTTTTCCAATTCAAAGAAATATAGTATTTGATTAACATAAATATAGGGATTAGAACCTTATATTTCCACTCGGAGAGACCAGAAGGAGGGATATGTAGAATGGCAAATTCCCACGAAAGGGTAGATTTTTCGTAACCAATTTTTTCGAGTAGGACTCTCAACGCACACCATAACTTATATGAACATTTACAGCTCCAAAAGGAGTGTAGGATATCATCGGTTTGGTTGGGGCAAAATTGACAGTTGGAGGAATAATCAGGGAAAATTTTATTAAGCACGACAGGGGTGAGGTATACATTATTCATTATCATGAGCTGTGTATAAGCTAGCTTTTTAAGAGGTATATGTTTAGAACTAATATTTAAGGCCTTAGATATCTGATCTCGATTAATAGAGGGATTGATTTTTAGCCAGTAATTGGAAAAAATTGGTTCATTGTGAGATTTAAATATTGTAATAGCTTTGTAGATATTAGAGATAATTTTTTTCTTCATAAGAAACAGGTTCCATAATGTTTTACAAATTGATATATCCTTATCAGAGACTTTGGAGTGATCCAAAAAAACACTTACAAGTTCTCTAATTTGTCTTAAAATAATCATATATTTTTTTAGGTAAATTGAGGTTGGATCTCATACTAGTAAGTGATTGATGTTTAAAGGGAAAAAGATCTGAAATAAGGGTGTTTTTGAGAAGGGGGTATTGTTCTAGATTTAGCATGTGATCATTCAATCTGAGATTAGGGTTAAGGTGAAGTGGTTGTAAAGTGTTAAAAGAATGAATCAAATTCAAAGAATTAAAAAGGTTCTGAAGGGACCTTATGCTAAATGAAATAACTTTTATTAACTTAAGAGTGCCTAAACTCATTTTGTTCAGAAAGGGGAGCGCTGCGGGGTTAATGTTCAGGGCCTTGACGTAGTTGTTATAAAGGATAACCCAAGCCGGGGCCCAAGATGAGTGGTCTTTATGATAGGAGGCGATATTTAAGATTCTACTTCCATTTATTATCTCATAGTATGTTTTAAAGTCAGCTAAGCCTAGGCCACCTTGTTCCTTAGGGAAGGTAAGTTTCGAATAGCTAATCCTAACCGATTTAGGGGCCCATATAAATTTTGAGAGGAGAGATGAAATATTTTTAAAGAAGTTGTTATGTAAGATGCTAGTAGTTGCATAAAAAAAATAAAGAAATCTCGGAAGAATGTTCATCTTAATAATTGCCGTTCTGGCTAAAAACGGGAGCTTAAGCTTAGCCCATCTACTAAGATCACTTTGAATATTATTCCAGCATTTAACTATATTATCTTGATAGTGATTAGAGTTCCCTTGAGAAAAGGATATGCCTAAATAAAGGAGTTGTTGCTTAGTGTTAATACCTGTATTGTTGAATACCTCAGGCAATGTAGAGTGAATATCGGGAAGATTAAAGATTTATCTTTATTAAGTTTGTAATTAGCGAGGTTAGAAAAGGTGTTTATAGAAGAAATGATCTGAATCGGATCAGAACATGGAAGGGTAAAGTAAATGTTTAGATCGTCGGCATAGGCCGAGAAAAAGATATTTGAGTTGAAGATAGAAGGTGGATAGTGAAATGTTTTCTGTCTGATAAGGATAAATAATGATTCCATATAGATGTTAAACAGTAAAGGGGGTAAGGGGCATCCCTGTCTAACACCGTTAATGATTTTAATTCTATTAGAAATCTGCTTATTGATTTGTAGAGTAGTATAAGCATTAGAGTATAGGGTTTTGATCTTACTAATATATGAGTTAGGAAAGTTAAAAAAAGGAAGAGAATCAAAAAGAAATTCTGTACTGATACGATCAAAGGCCTTGGAAGCGTCAACAGCAAAAGCATACACTGGGGATTTCTTAATAGAAGAGAGATAGATCATAGCTTCTAAGGATAGAGTGCGTTTGTCTACCAGGAATAAAGCCAGATTGTTCCTTTGACACTATAGAAGGGATGACAGCTTTCAACCTATTTGGCCAAGACTGTGGCGAAAATCTTCATATCGATGTTAACTATAGAAATGGGTCTATAATTCAAAGGGTTTTTGGGATCAGTATTATGTTTTGAAATAAAGATGGTTCTAGAAGCATTCAAATGAATATCCTTAAATCCATGAAGAATGATATGATTAAACAACAAAAGCAATGCCTTAGAAATTTTTACAATAACTGATTTATAAAATTCGGCCGTAAATCCGTCTGGGCCAGGAGATTTGTTAGGTTTAAGACTGTTGATGGCCTCAGTGATTTCCTGAATTGAGTTTTCTCTATCTAGAAGTTGGTTTTGGGTCACAGTTAGTTTAGGGAAAGTTAGATTATTAAAGAAAGATTGTAGATCCTCTTTATTTGGGGAGTTACCCATAGGTCCAAAAATTTGGGTGTATATTAATTCAAATACTTTAATAATCTCATTCGTCTTTCGATAGTCCTTCCCTTGATAATGGATTTCTGAAATGAAAGTGGGCGATCTATTCAGATTAACTACTCTGGCCAGGAATTTAGAAGGGAATTGAACTAGGTCTGCGTAATTGGCCAGCGATTTGATCTCAAAGAAGTTAAGGTTATCAGCTTGTAACAACAAGAGTTCTCTTTGTAGCTGAATCATTTGATTCTCTAAATCTGGAGAGTGTTTCTCCTGAATTTTAGTTTCTATCTTATGTAATTTAGAGGTTAAATCGAGTTCCTTTTTGTTGAGAAGCTTCTTATAATAAGATGCTTTGTTAATAAGGAAACCTCTTGTCATTACCTTAAATGCAGCCCACTCATATTCTATAGGGGTCTGTGAGAACCCACTGGATTTTAGAAATTGGTCTAGGTACACTTCGATCTGAGAAATAATTTCCACTTTTACAAGGTTAGAGTTTACTCGCCACCAGATAGCTTTACTCATTGCGGAACTTTTGTTCAGCCAATAAATAGAAAGGGAGATTTTGGAATGGTCGGAAAGGCTTCTAAGGCAGATGTCAAAAGATATGTCTAGATTATGGAATGTTGAGGAAATAAGGAAAAAGTCTAGCCTAGACCAGTTTTTGGTGCAGTTAGAAAAAAAGGTACATTTATTACTTTTAGGGGAAGCATTTCGAAAGATATAAGGATCAAATAAGTTGAAATCCTCCTTTAGTTCAGATAAGGATGTGGTTGCATGTATATTAAATTTGGCCTTAGTATTTGTTCTATCATTTTTAGGATTCTGTATGGAATTCCAGTCTCCCCGTATAATATAATAATGGCTGGGAAATAAGGCGATTAGGTTGTAAATCTGCATAATAAAATTCTGTTGGGCTGAGCATGGGGCATATATATTAATTATTAATACTGGTTTATCTAGGCAAGGACAGTTAGTAATGAAGTAGCACCATCTACCTTCGTTATCTGAATCTGTTCCCACTATATCAAACAAGAAACTATTTTTGATTATTATCGCCACCCCTACCCTATTAGATGCAGTCCCAGAGGCTATGATCCTCTTAACCCAAGGCCTGGCTCTATCGTGATCCCATTGGTGATTAAGGAGATGTGTCTCCTGAATAAAAACAATATTAGATGTAGATTTGAGGGTCAGGTGCATAAAAAGTTTCTTTTTATTAGGTGTTTGTAACCCTTTGATATTCCACGATTCTATGTTCCACATACGTTAATTATAAAAGATAGCTCAAAGGAGATCTGAAGAATGGAGAATTTAAAGTTGACTGTTGTTTCCTAAAGGGGTGAGATATATATATAGTTGGGCGAGTATAAATATTTGTACTTGCTTTGGAATGGCCTGAATACATGTGTTATGTGGCGGATCCTGGCACCTGACAGACAGCTCAAAGTGACCTTCTCCTTGTTCAGCCTGGTGAGTGGGACGTCAGTATGTCTGACAATAAGAGTCACCTAATACAAGTGTATTAGGTGTGTTGTTTAGCCCTAAGGGCAGTGACTGTGTGGCACATTGACTTTGTGAACTATGTGATATGTGGGTATTGTTGTGGGGTAGCAGTTGTTTGGGTGTCTGCTTTGGAGGTCTCTGCTGCTTAGACAGAGTTTATTTAGAGCCTCTGAGTATGTTTTTGTGTGGTAATGTATTTTGTTTGCTGTCGCTATAGGTCTATGTGAGACTGGATTTGTGGTGTGTGTGGTTACCTTCACCACCTGATAGACTGTGCCAGTCATGGGTCGAGAGAGCTCAGCCTCCTGTTTGTCTATATAGTTGCATCTCTCACATATATCTGAGTTTGTCGGGAGGAGGAGAGGGTTGTCTGTGTACATAAGGCAGTTGTAACATTGCGTCAAAATTCCAATATTAACCAGCTGGACTGGAGAGTACACACAAAACCGACCTTTGGACATGCCAGGATAATATGATGACATACTCTGTTGACTGATCACAAAGGATCAGTAGGGTGTTAAGTGTGTAAAAGAGTATAACAGGGATTTAGTGCTCAGGTTTGTCGGTGTTTTGGAAAGATTATCTGCAAAGGAGTCCAGACAGAACCATGACACCTCCTTCAGCTATGTCATAAATAGCAATGTATACTCATATATGTCCTGAGTCAGGGCCAACTGTACCTGACTGACAATGCCGACATCCTGTCAGACAGGCCCATATATACATACCCACCTCCCACTGACAAAAGGCCCTATCATCATACCAGAATATATCACATGTAGAATGGGTAAAAGTTCCTCCGAAAGCCGAAAACATGGCATCAATTGGATTACATTGTTTCCCTATATGTGTCATAAGTGAACTACAGAACAAACAGACCCTGCACCTGAACAGTCTGTTGAGCCTCACCCTCTCTACAGGATCTGAAACTGTTGAATGTGTTACAGCAATATATGGCACACCCCACAAGTGTTGGTGCACAACAGACCATGGGAACTATAGTCCTATAAGCCTATGAAGTCCGATCTGCAAGGCCATGGAGTCCATCATGATTGAAGTCATAAACAGAGCTATTGGAAGCCGATAAACACACAACCCTACCAACTGTGGTATGTTCATGGGCAGATCATGGTTCCTAAACCTGCTAGACTGTTTGCAAGGCAGCCACCAAGGACATACATCACTAAAAGGAGCTACACACGTCCCACATACACTTTGAATAGCCCTTTGTCAACATCCCAGGCACATGTCGTATCCACAAAATCAACAATCTGTGCATAAATATGTATTGTCATATGAAGGAATGGCAATTTGTCCACAGATAGATCACACAAGCTAAGAATTGTGGAGTCCTGTTCAAGCTGTTAACACCTGCTGACCCACATGGTTCATTCCTGGGATTGCATAAAACAAAGTGCACACACATTACCATGTCCAGTCTGATGATGTCAGCATCCTACAAATATAGCAGGAGAAAAGAAGCCAACCAGAAAAGCATATAGTGCATTGTGTTAATGTGTATTTCTTTAGTATCATTACATAGTTAGGTAGGGGGTTGATTCCTGCAATTGCTGAGTGTGTGTGTGTGATTTCCTTTGAGAGGATTGGCCTTTTTGGAGACTGGGAAAACACATTAAATGAGGTAAATTCCTCTTTGGCAAGTCTGATGATGTCAGTATCCCACAAATACAGCAGTGGAAATGAAAACTCCCAATAAAGCATATAGCGCGTTGTGTTAATGCATATCTCTCCAGTATCATGACATAGTTAGGTAGGGGTTTGAATCCTGCAGTTGCTGAGAGTGTGTGTGACACTGTTGATCAATGTGTTGTGGGTTTTGCTTTTACTACTGTATGACATATCAGTAAAACAACAGTATGTGCTTTGCACACTTCAGGTATCTGTGTGGCAAATACATATATATATATATATATATATATATATATATATATATATATATATATATATATATATATATATATATATACATGTGACCTCAATTGGTAACTGTGTGGCAAAGACATATATGTACATGTGACCTCAATTACATCATAGGTGTGAAGCCTGCTTTCTACACAAATACATCTGTTACCATTGACAGTTTGTGCTGCTGCTTCTCAGACCGTAGGTCACATATGTATGTATGTGACAAGGCCAGCCACTGTAGTGATCTGTGCCCTAGGTCATCTGTGTCACACACACACATGACAGTTTCTATAGAATAGTGTGAGTGAGGGTTCATGGCTGTGGCATATTTCAGACATGTTCAAACACAACACAGTCTGTCAATAATGGGCATTCATTATAGGTGTACAACAACTCCGTGGATATGCATACAGACCCCTTCTTGCTTATGTGATACACTGAGGGACATCAGCATACCTTTGGAAATGTGAATACCAAAGGACAGATGAC
Source organism: Protopterus annectens (assembly GCF_019279795.1). Classification (NCBI taxonomy): domain Eukaryota; kingdom Metazoa; phylum Chordata; order Ceratodontiformes; family Protopteridae; genus Protopterus; species Protopterus annectens. The sequence continues at coordinate 1,459,379,947 of NC_056744.1, read as the reverse complement.
ATCACATGTGGCTGTATGTGCACATTGGTACCCCTGCTACATGTTGTGGGCTACTACCAATGTGGTACTGTCAGGATACTGTGTATAGTAAATGTGGATGACTATGCTATATTTGGCTTATAGCTTCACAGCATGGGTTGGTCAACAGGTATCTGTCTGTATGATACCCTTGTGGAGGATAAGTGTCTAATCTGGAGAATGCATTGTAGGCCACTGTATGCATAACCAGATGTGGACGGACATATCCCTAGTGTGTCTGCTTGTACCTAGGACGGCCACATGCCCAACAGGAGTGGTCACGGGAATGTGTGGCGGCCAATACCACTGGTTACTGGTATAGTATAGTACCGGAAGGATTCAAATGTTACTGTGTATCCTACAGCTATGTGTCAGTTGTCAAGACATCATCTAACGATTGGTTAAAATCAGGCTGTTGAGGTTATGTACACTACCAGAATGCAAAACAATGACCAATATTAACAGTATCACCCACAGCATAGTGTTAAACCATGTCATGCACACATGTGTACCCAAGTTGTAAAATATGTGTAGTAAAATGCATACTGGCCACCAATAGGAAATATGAAGTGTTAACACTGTGTAATACAGTGCATGTCACCCTTCCCATGTATCCGCCATGCACGTAAATGCAGACAGTGCACCTTCACCATGTTCACAAATGTACGCCTGCAAATCTGTACTGCACACATCACAGACGTACCATCCACTCACCAACACATGCCGCCAGTACCACACACATCAGCCAAGTGGCACATGGGTGGACAATCCATTTTTGGAATTAACACTGGTGTAAACAGTACTACATTGATAATCATAGCTTTAATGCATCATGCCTGCTCAGATATACCTACAAGGATATCATTACACTTTACTGTTGACAACATGCTAACATTGCTACACTGCTATTAGGTCACCCTGTGCATCAGCACCATGTTAGCCTGTTCCTGCATCAATGTCACAGATGACAGGAGGTGGCACAGTTTCATCATATGCACAGGGTGTGTTATTGGTTTGCCAGAGCCCGACAATGACCCATCCAATCGACATGTGTGTGTGTGTGTGTGTGTGTGTGTGTGTGTGTGTGTGTGTGTGTGTGTGTGTGTGTGTGTGTGTGAGGGACAACAGTACAGTATGGGTCAGTGTTGATGTAATGTGTGTGTGTATGTGTTAACCCTAGGTGTTTGGTTTATTTGTGTGTGTATGCATGCACACAGTTCCCCCTTGTGGCTGCCAAATACGGGAGGGAGCCACAGACTGTACCTGCCAGGCTGTACAGATCACTGTCTCCAGCCACAGACACAGCACCTGTGCCTGCCAGGGGTGCCACGGACAGTATCGGGTACTAAGCCAGACTGGGTACTAACATCAGAGGCAGAGGGATGTCGATTGGACCCATGTCCTTGCTGGGACTGGCCAGAGCTACGTGCAAGTGGTCGTCTAGGACGGTCTATTGACAGCCCAGCCCCAACATTGCTGGAGCTGGTACTGCCACTACGGGAGCGGCTGGGACTTGTGTGTCGTCTGCGACGACTGCCAGCTGATGATGTCGCTGGCATACGTCCACGTCGATGTCTCAGCTGTTCTGCACTGTCTTGGCACATGGACATTACATTGCGGAGGACATCTAGTGTCTCCCCAGAACGTCTATCAATGACCTCCATGTAATTACAGATGGCACCGGCAAGGTCACGGATACTGTCATTGATAGCGGCGTTATGAGTCCTCTGCGCCCTTAGTCCCTGCCTGGTGTACCGTTCCATACGTGCCTGTGCCTGCATTACAGCCCGGAACATACCTGAGGTTGTGAGACCTGTGGGGGCATGTCTGCCAGGGGCATTACGACCAGCAGTGCTCCCACGAGGACCCCTGGACATATGCCTATGTGGTACCGTTCCAGGTGTCTGGGTATGGCTGCTGTGTGGGGTTGCATGTGCCATAGATACCACACTATCCTGGTCAATGCCTACTGTATGCTGTTCCTCCGCTAAGGCCATTGGTGTTGAGGGATGTATCGGCAGTATGAATGTGCGCATAGATGGGGTGGACAGCTGTGTACTGTCGATTGGCGGACCAATGACAGACCCTGACAAACCTGCCTGTGCCACAACACATGCACACATGAACACATGAACACATACACACATGCACACAAATACACTACTCAGTCAGTCTGACACACACACACACACACACACACACACACACACACACACACACACCGACAGCAATACGGAACATACTCATTAGTGGTTGATGGTAGAGTAGAGTATCACAAGCCAAAGAGTCCTATCACACATGTCAGCATGCAGGATGTGTGTTGCTCAACAGCATGCAGTGTGAGTGTAGAGAGTCCTTGTTGATAACAGTATACATGTCGTTGATGCATGTGTGTTGTTCAATGATTGGCCTCACCCTGGAACACAATGTGCACATGGACACAACATTGCTGCGCAAGTCTGAAACGCTTTCCAATGTCCTGTGCACCATCACTCATAGGTATACATACCATGGGCGGGTGGACACAACTGTCACGTGTATAGCAATGAATGCTATGTGTAGTACTGTAGTTACTGTAACTGGATGTAGTGTAGTACCCTGAGCCATCATCAGGCAGCATCATGTGGTCACTCAAGGCCACTAATGTATGTCACACTGGCAAATATCTTGCTGTACCTGACCTGCACCACTTTGGCTACATTAACCATTTCACAGCCAGTTGTTACATGGGTATGTAAGGTGTTCAATAGGGAGCATTGCCTAACATGAATGTGTTGTGTGTTGAAGCGTGTCACACCGCCCCATGATAGGCCTCTACCCCTCAGGTATAGTATGTGTGCTGTGTTGATGACATTTTGGATACTGGAGTATGACCTTACAGCAGGTGTCTACATACGCATGTGTATCATATTAACACTTACTGCATATGACAAAGTGGTGTATGTTGTGTGCATGTGTATTGACTCTGCCTATACAATGTCCACTACAGTGTACCACAATTGGTTGGGATGCTCTGTGTATTGCATGTGTTTGAGGCAGCTACTCATGTTACTGGGATGTGCATAGTCCCACAGAGAACATGCAGAGCATGCATTATGTGTAGGTGTTTTACATGTGTATATGGCGTATAAGTCTCCTATGACATGCACATGTTATATGCTATATTAAATGTAGAACACTCACCAGCATGGGTCTTCTGTCTTGCTATCACACCAAGGGGACCTACAAGGATATGAGACAGTTTGTCAGTGTCAATAACTAGTATTAACAATCAATAAGCATACATGTGCTGCTTTAGCCTACAATGGCACACTCTAGTCAACACCATAGGACTATGTCACACCGTATGCCATACTGCTTTTCCTGCCTAGCAATAGCATACTTATCTTTTGCTGGGATTAGAGCTACAACACTACATACCATGATATACACAGTTTCCCACTAGGCTATCACCCATATACACAACTGTGACACATTCGCCTACACATTCACCATCACACCCAGTCAACCTCACATAGCAAGTAGTGCAACAAGTACATGAGTATGTGTATCTGGTCCTAGGTAGCTAATAGGCTATTATCCGTAGGGCCTATGGAAGCCTAGCCATATGGTACCCTGCCCTTCAACACCCATGTAATGTAGGTTCATGTGCCCCTGTCATGCAGAGCCACAGAGATGATTCCCGGGTTGTGTTTCCTATCTCACATCCAATCATCATGATTATTCATGACAACTGCTAATGAGGACCTTCATTTGCTATTGATAGGTAGTTAGTTCCAGAGTATGGTATGTGTCTGAGATGATAATGTACCACTCCAGCATGTTCTGCTTTTTGATGTTACAGGGTTTAGATCAGTATAGTGTGTAGCTTGTATGGAGTTTAATCTGTTTATATGGAACATGTCCAACACCTGTGGGTTTGGCATAGTTTTGTATGTTAGGCAGAGGATGCCTCTGGGTAGGCGGTATGCGACACAGTGTAGCTATGATTTTGTAAGACAGTCTGCATAGGGCATCTGTTTGAGTCTGGTAATACTCTTTGTGAGGTATGTGTCTGGCATCTACAGTTGCTGTGGATGGCTTCTGAGGTACATACCAACAGGGCCATTGTACTCTATGATGGGTGTTATGACTGATGAGTAGAGTGGAACACTGACCTCTTTTTCCATGGATGACACACCTTTTCTGATGACATGTGGACCGTAATCAGTTTACATGACTAGTGTGGCACTGTGATTATCAAAAGGACACTACTGTCCACCTGTGTCCCATAGTCTCTTATCACACTTTCGGTGTTGAGTAGACTACTACCTATGTGGTAGTTCATGGGTACAGGGTTTTTAACAAAAGGGATGGCAATACGTTTACAACATTGAGCTTGAGAGTACATATGAACATCCATTGGTGTACATATAGATATACATATAGGCACATATACAGTCCACCTTTCTTGGTGGGAATATCAATTATGCAAAGGTTGAGAGGGATACAGTTATGTAATGATATTGCACAGTCTTGTGCAGAATGCATGGAAGGTATTCTCAGCCCATGTATCTTTAGCAGAACCCCCTATCTGGAAGACTAAAAACCTATCAAATCATACCCACGGCGTTTAAACACCACATGTCATATGCCAGCACTGTATGCTGTCTTGTTTGCCACACACTACAACCTACATATAAATATGCACATAACAACCTGCACCAACATATAAATGTCCACCCTTTACAAACAGTTGCAGTATGTCCCTTGCTCTATGCACATGTTCAGATGCTAATATATCAGACACATAAATATCTCTCCATATGTGTGTGCCATACACACACAGGGTCCACACTGTTGTAAGTCCGTACACCTCATGGATGGCCTGTTGGGCCTTGCTACAACATGGACAGTTGTCACATGTGTGCATACAGTAATAGTACAAGGAGTATATATAGCTGCAAATACTAACATTACTATACTAGCCTGGTACAGCAGTTGCCAATGCTAAGCTACACATTATGTAACTGTCATGCATGTCTTACTCTGTCACATCCAAGTTTATATAGGTGTTTGTACTACTCCCCCAAACTGCCATTATATGCAGTACTGTACAGACCATAGATAACATGTTCAGATGTTTGACATACAAATGCTGAGCTACATGTCACAGTTATGTCCCATTGCACACAGCTACACACTAATTTGTCCATGGCAGTAGTTATGCATGGCATCAGTGCATACATACCTACTGCTGCCACATATGCATGTTTCAGAGTATGTACAGTACTATTCATAAACATCTACTACTTGCCGGTAACTACAAATCTGTTACATACCTGTTTGTCACTTTCAGGTCCGTCTGTGTATGCTTTGACAATTTTTTTTTTATTTATTAAGTAAAGTTTTTTACTTAAGTTTTATTTTTGGTTATTAATTAAGTTTTTTTTTCTTAATTAATATATTTAGGTTATAATTAAGTAAATATATTTTTTACTTAATTGAATATTTCTTTATTAAGTACTAAAGTTTGTCACTACTCTCCAGGAGTTCTAGAGTTGCTGACATGTGCAATGTAATGATTGCATGTGGGGATAGCAAGTACAATCTGCTTTTATAGGTATCTGAGCATGTGCATGTGATGCCCTCTGCACCAGTTGGTGCCCAGCATTTGGTACTTCCAGTACAGAGCTATCAGTGTAGACTTTAACTCACCCCTACAAATACTTACACAACATTTATGTGACTATGTAGTTTCTTTTCTACTCATATAATTAACTGCCATACAAATGTAGTTATTGAGAAGTATTCTTTTGGCACATGAACTGTTTGTGAACTGTTATACTGTGAATATTAATGTACTCACTTTTGCAGGGTTTGTGTTTTTTATTGCTGATATTAGCACATGGTTCTCAGGACAACTGGACAATTCCAGTACTAAGTATGCCTACCTACACCCTCGGTAGACCCTAAACACACAAGTATATTTTTATTCTGGGCAGGATGCTTACATACAGAGAGCATTATGTATTATTGTGTGAATATTATCTTACTGGACTTAAAGGATTGGTGTGTACCTGTTAGTTTATCATGGCAGGTGGTCTGTCTGCATAGTTCCAAACTGTGAATCTATCCAAATGGTAGCCAGAAGTTACACTGTTATTCTTTGTCTGTGCAACTCACAGGTGTTTTCAGGACTGGTACAATGGCATTGTTACAGTCAGTTGCTACCAGTACATGGCTACATCCTTTGGTATTTTTGTGTTGTACTGCTAGATAAGGGTATGCTTGTGGAGGTCCTACCAAAGCTATTTGCAGAGTGTGTAACAGCAGAATAGCTGATATGCCTGTGTGTTTGTGCTTCTGCCAGGCCTATGAAACACTCAGATACATCTTTGCATGGAGTCAGGGATAGGTAGTTAAAAGTGAGGTAGACCTTACACATAATAGGGACAGTAAGTGTAGACTTGAGTGAAGCAGTGCATATGGATTAGTACTCCTTTTATGAAGTACAAGCGGTGTCTGCTGTTATTATTGTCAGTATTCATTGTGTAATACCCCACCTTTCTGACTGGCGTCAGTACTTTTCAGAGGGATCCAGAGGGACACAGCTAAAATATGTTCAACAATCAGGGACATCCCTGAAAAGTAGTCACAGTTAGGAAAAATTGCCTCTGCCCTAATCAGATATGCCACTGTTTGTCCTGCTATGATACTGTGTGGGGGTTGTAAAGTGCCTCTGTAACATTATTTGCTGCTTGAATGGCTGCTTCTCATATCACACTCATGTAATGCAGTTCCACAGCAATTGCTGGTAAAGATCCACAGAACAAGCTTTGCGTTATGGCCTTCCTATTTTTTCTTTACATTCACTCATTGTAATGCATGATATATTTATTTCAGCACCAAGCTATTGTATATCTGCTGTGGCTTTGTGGTACTTCATGCAGTCTAGTGTGTCCAAAGTCTGAGGTTTGAGACTGACAGAGGTGTTTTATTGTGCTGCTGAGCAGAACAAGGGCCCTGACATAGAGTGACTAAGGCACTTTTAAGCAGTTGTAAGCGGGTTTGCTCGATGCTTAGCTAAGCGCACACATGCGCACACTCGCTTAAACCCACTTACTACTGCTTAAAAGTGCTTACTCCCACTAACCCCTGCTCTAATTTCTTTGAAAGAAAAGAAAATGGGGAAAGAGGGAAAGACAGTAGGAAAACAAGCTCGGGATGTGCAGGACGGATGTAGGGATGGTCCATAGCTGCCATTTCTTTACCAGCAACAGCTGTGCATATGCAATAAATTTGGAGTGAAATTTGAAACCTTCCACCCATGGGAGAGGGGTGAGGACAACAAAGTATGTTGTACTGCCAGTTATAATTATCAGTTTACATGTCCAGCGGACATGTGTGCGAAATGGTCAGCTATGTATGGGGTGTAATGTTTTTGTGGGTACAGATTGCCCCTTTTTTTTAGGTGTGAGTGGAAAGTGAGGTAGAGGAAGTAGGTATATTTGGGGAGGTAGGTTGGGGAGGTAAACAGACAAGACAAACAAGACGCATACAGGGGCGGTGTATGACACATGGGGTGGGTGAACACAATTGACGGGGATGGATGTTTGGAAATTGCAAGCCCATGAGCCCACAGATGGTAACAGTAGAACTGAGATCCCCACCCATGGACAGTCACAACTGCACCTTCACAGCCCTGAGGGTGGCTGTGTTGGGGTCTGCATGGGACGGGCAGGCTCACCCATGAGACACGCCACCCTCTCCTCGATTTGGCATAGGGGATCAGCGACTGAACGCTGGATCCCCCTATGCACCACAACCTGGACCCTTTGAAGGGTGACAGGTGGCCCTTCTCTGCCCACGCTTGCACGAGGGGGCCCATCCCCTGCTGCGCTTCCACCTGAAGGTGGCACAGGACCAACGGAGGAGGGGAGCCCAGGCTGGGCACCGGACCTGCTGGTGCCAGGTGCACTTGCCAGTTGAGGAGGGACAGGTGGGTCCACTGGGACCGGCCTTCCCATACATTCTGTGATTAGATGTGTTTAATTACAACATAAACAACAGCATTCCAAATTAGTTGTAACAGCATGCAGTAATATTCCCATTAACCCAACACACCAAGGTTCCAACAGTTGAACAGCAAGCGTAACACATGCATATATTGAATGACAGTGGACATTCCAACAGCATGCAGGGATGATTGGTGGCAACAGGGCACATGCATCAAAGTGAATACAGATATTTATAGAACAATAGGACATATGTCCCAGCAAATGTTTTGAGATTACACATACCCATTGAGGTGTGGAATTGCATTGTTTATGCACATACAGTAGGGTGTAGAAAGAAACCTCTATTAACATCTTATAAGTACTTTTAGTCTACACTACATTCCTATTGACTGCAGGTGTATATCCCCTACATGTATTATTACACTTGCCAACATGCATTAGGTTGTGTAATGGGTTTGGCTAGTTCATTATATACCTGACCTATATCTGACATACTAACTGTCCAAGATGCAGATGTCACTGCTACATATTTATTGATTTTATTTATATTTCTTTATCTACATATCTGGATGTGTTCACATTACATTTTCAGTTAAATTTGTACAGAACCCTGCATTTTGTGTAGCACACTCACATTTCTGGGGAACAAATTAATGAGCTACTCGTGTGCCAGATTTACTTATGCATGCCAGCCAGTAACTGACTGTTGAGGACTGTATATATGCTTCACAGCTACTGGCACTTCCATCATCCACTTTAGATGGGACTGCCCAACTGTGGGTTGCCAGCACTTATTAAAACAGTGCTATTTGTATAATGCAAGGGTACAACAGCATTTCAAAGTAAGTGACACAGACACACTCCAAGTTTTATTCCTTTATTAATTACATTACACACTTTTCCACAGGCTCTCTCCTTTATTTGATATTACAGTGCAAATGGCAGACATATTCAAGACATATTATATCTGTATTAATAAGTTAGAACACTCTTTTTCAGGCTTGCTCACTTATTTTATATGACAGTACATGCAGAGATATTATTCCGGACATATTCTACCTTTCTTAATGGGTTACTACACTCTTTTTCTGGCTCTCTGACTTTTTTATATAACAGTACATGCAGAGGAATTATTCAGGGCATTTTATGGCTGTATTATTGGGCTACAACACTTTCAGGCTCTCTCACCTATTTTATATAACAATACATGCAGAATAATTACTAACCTGCCTGGTGTGCAGCCTTAGCAGCCTATCTGCATAGGCTTGCTAATTCGCAGCACGGACACCTGCAGCTGTGAAGTAAATGAAGGGATATTGAGACATACCTATCCATTATATAGAATAAATTAGCATGTCGTACATACTGCATTCCATGGCTACCTACTCAGTTGTGGGGCATCTTGCATCCCATGGGCCTCCTGTATCCATTGGTTCAGCAGGTCCTGCTTCCATCTCTTCAGGTCTGCATGGTGGTGATGGACCTGCTCACCAGTCCGAAGAACACCTGTGACACTGGTGAGGTCATGAACTAACCGGTTCCAAGCCTCTGCTTTGTACTCCGTCCCTTGGAACTGGCCCTGCAGGAGTCTTGACTCATGACGGTGGACAAGGAGCCAAACCATGTATTTCGACTAGTCGATGCCCCAACGTTATGCTCTAAAGCGTGTACCCTCTCCAGCACCAGCCATTTTAACTGCAGATGGGAGCTACAATCAGTTATGGTGAGTATTCCTGCCTATGGGGCTTAAATATGCCGCATTTCCCTCACTTTTTTGTGATTGGCCGTTTTTGAAAATTCTCGGCTGACTGCAGACCTGCTTAGCAATGGTTAATCTACCATTTATAAGTATATGTATGTTAACAGTGGCTGTTTATCCTAAGCTGTCATGGCTTAGTGGTTCAGTACTTTGATTATGGTGCACAGTGTCCTGGGTTCGAACCTTGTCATTGCGTTTTATTTTACTACTGTCCAGACAGGCTAGGGGGTGTGGTTGTGTTTAAGCAACTTTGCTCTATGTTGCTCCACGTTGCCCGACGGTGCGCTGGTTGGCGCGGTGCGCACCTCCGCGCAAACCAATTGCGCTGGGTAAAGCACTATTTAGCTATGGGCAACTACATTGTGCTGGGTAAAGCACTGCTTAACTACGGGCAACTATATTGCGCTGGGTAAAGCGCTGCTAAACTATGGGCAACTATATTGCGCTGGGTAAAGCGTTGATTAACTGTGGGCAATTATATGTCAGGTTCCTTTATAAATATACATTTTGTTCACTGATACATAGGCCATTTCAATGCTTTTTAGTAAAAGTTTAATCATATATGTCAGGAATTATTTCATATACTAATTTAGAACATAAAAGAGGAAGGGGAGTGGTGGGACTCGAACCGTGAATGCCTCCTCTTTGTGCGAACGCTGTACCACTGCGCTATTGCTATTTGGCGTAATTTGCATAAACATTCCTTATTATGCTCTTCCATGTCGAGATTGCTAACTGCAGCTAAGCAATGGGCCCACACGCGCACACACGCACAAATACGGGCAGCTTTATCGGGAATTAGAAAAAAAAAATTTATGTTTTACTTTTTATAACTGTGCTGGGGGTTTACAATGTCAGGGAGTGTGGTGTTGGGTAAATGGACATTTGAGCGGACTCGCTCTTGTGTGTTGACATTTTGCATTTTAGACACTTGCAGGGGCGTGGATTTTTAGACTGCTCGGCAGTGGGACACGCCCCCTGCTTTCCTGCACGGTCCGTGTTATACTTGGAGTAGAGTCAGTGTGTCCTCATGAATATTCATGGCACGCTGACGTCATACCATTCAACTGCAGCCTCCGAGTAAGACTTATTTAGTCTTACATGGAGGATTCGTGAATCCGGGGGGATGTTTTTAATGTGTGACATTTCATTGGTGATAGGAATAGGAAAGGCTAGAAAATAATCGTTAACATTTGTGACAATTTCAAATCTATGGTGAATATTGTCATCAGCATGCTTTAAAATAGGACAAGCTTTGTGTGATCTAAGATTGATGACCTTCTTATTAAGAAGGATAAATGTCGATAGAGAATGTCTGATTATGTAGAATTGGAAAATAATTTAGGCTTTACTGCACTTCCATTTTTGCCTCTCATTAGCAAAAAAACAAACAAGCAAAATCAAAATATTTGCTGTTTTAAATATATTAAGATGGCTTGCTAATTGTCAGGGAGTTTCTAAAAGCTTGTGTGCTGAAAATGTTCTTTCAGATCACAGTTTAGTATTGCTGCATTTTAGTGGAGCTTCAGTGACTCATTAGTAACCTTTGGTATTTTATTTCTCACAGTATACTGTGGTGGCTTTCTGCACTGGACTTTTTTATTTGAGTATTCACATTTTGCATCTTGCAGCCCAAGAAAAGACAAAAATAGAATTGGGAGTGCTGAAGTAAGTAAAGCAGAAAAGTTATGAATGTCAAATCTGACGTGTAAAATACAGAAACTGAACTCTAAAACATGAGGTGCAAAAATGCCCAGATGAGAAACAGGAAAAAAACCCAAATGCAAATTGCAGAACTTTTAATACACAGCCATGCAAAACTGATGTGTTAAATGTTGTGCTGCTATGGGAAGTGTCTCATATAAATGTCCAGAAATTGTCCTTACATGACTGTATTACCCACAGCGTACACCTGTACTGAAGGTAGTGTAGTATAACTCATGCCAGCCTTTATGAGTTTGTGCATTTTCTGGACATCTAGTGAGTCCTAATTATCATAGCCATTCCATTTATATCCTCCGTGTTTTGCTTTACAGTAGGAAGCTTGCATGTGGAAGGGGCATAATTTGGGGGAAATAGTACATGTCCTAACATTTCCGTATTTTCCCCATCTCTGGGTAATTCTTATACAAAATATACCCTTAAAACTACAATTGGAATGGAAGGCTAGGCTTCCTCAGATCCTCACAGATTAATATCTTAGTAAATACCTGTGAACCTATGGAACTCTTGGATGCTCTTTCCGAGGTGGCTGTGTCATACCAAACACTTCCAATATACTCATGCAGGTTTTCCTTGTTTGTGCAACAGGCTTAGAAGGCTTCCTCAGATCCTCACATATCAATATCTTAGTAAATACCTGTGAACCTATGGAACTCTTGGATGCTCTTTCCGAGGTGGCTGTGTCATACCAAACACTTCCAATATACTCATGCAGGTTTTCCTTGTTTGTGCAACAGGCTTAGCATTGCATTCTGTCTTGGTCCTCACAGCATTGAACCTAGAAATAGAATTGCTGGTAGATTCCTTAAAGTAGATAATCTGGATGCAAATAAAATATATTACTGGATCTCTTAGGTTGTGTCTGCTTAAAAAATAAGAACTTAATCATTGAGGGTTTAGAGTTTGCACCCTAATTTTCCTCCTATCATGTGAATGCTATGTTTTCTTGACTCATCCCCTCAACATTTAAATATGCATTCTGGAGCCATCCTTCATTGTTTTTTAGCTGTAAACTCATCTTTAAACCAAATCAGATCTTTTGTTAATGGTTACAGCCAAAACCATTTGGTCATCTTAGAGTGTATTTTTTCTGGAATGTGTCATTCAAGTGAATTAATATATGACAATAGCCATGACAGAGAGAATGAAAGTGGAAAAAAAAACAGTAATTTAACAGAAGTATGGATTTCATTGAATAGAAAATGCTAGCAACTTTGTTGATAGTTATACTTACTACCATTTGTGTGAATGACTTATCAGCAGGAATACATCATTGGCATATCAAGAAATAAGGGTAGCTTGTCAAAATTAAAGTATCACCAAATACACTATGGAAACAGATTAGGAGTTGTGTGGCAACATAATAGATTGACATACAGAGGACAGCAGCCACACAGATGTATAACCTACTCCAGAGGTCATTGGGCAAGAATATTGACATGTGGATAGTCAGTAGCAGAAACCTGTATTAGTGGTTAATAGATAAACTGAATATCAGAGAGAAGTGCATAATGCAAAGCTGTACTATGTATGTTGCTTTAAAGGCAGTGTAAGATGCCATGGACATTTGATAACATCAGCCACTGCCACAGAAGGAGCATTACAGTCGAGTACAGACAGCCAACACCACCATCCAGATGCCGGTAAGACTCATGAATATGGAATGCTGACCAAGGTATGAATGTGAGCAATGCAGAGAAGAGACCAACAATGTCAACTTATTCAATATGTGTGACTTTTAAGGTGATGTGTCTGCACATGCATTGCCATCCAGGAGATCCCTTGTGAGATTCATTCACCAACTGCACAGAAGTTTATCAAAAAAAGCATACACACTTAAGGAATATAAATGTGATCTAGTTCCTATTAAATATGGAGTGTTTTTGACCAAATATCATGGGGATTGCCAAGGCAGTGTTGAATTACAGTTGTTAACAATAACTGAAGACTTGCAGGACCTTAGTAATGCAAGTCAGTAGTGCATAGATGGAACTTTTGTTATAAATGGGCCTGTCATGAGACAGTTGTATAGTATTCACATTCTTCTCAGTAGCCAGTGGTCAAGCAAAAGGGTTCTTTTGTGTGCTCTAATGTTCCACAAAATACTATGTAAATGCTCTGATGTCCCAAAAAGCACTACACTATGTGTGCTCTAATGTCCCAGAAAACACTACGTGTTCTCTAATGTCCCACAAAACAGTATGTGTGTGCTGTAATGTTCCTTTTCATGTGTGCGCTCATGTCCTACAACACACTACTCGTATGCTGTAATGTCCCACAGAAAACTACTAGCATCCAACATTATGTGGACATTGTTATTAGACCTGATGTAGGAACTCTAGCAACATACATCATGTACTTTCAAACAGCTGCCATCAAAAACGTTTGTTCAGATTTCCCTGCAGCATGCCCAAAGGTGTGTCTGTTCCATTTCTTGCAGTGTGTGTGTGGACAAAGGTGCAGCATCATGGGTTGGCCACACAACCATTGCATTTCAACAGTACATGAAGAGTTTTGTGCCACTGACATTTTTGCCACCCATGGATATTGCAAATGTGTTCTTAAATTAAAGGGTACTTTTCCTGAGTTTGCAATACTCCTTCTGGAGTATGTCTCAGATACGTTTGCTTTGGGTTAACATTGCAGTTTTGGGATAAGGTCTTCCTGTAATAGGAGACTTCCAAGATGGCTGCACATTAATTCTAGCTCTCTAGGTGTGAAAACAGAAATTTAGCAGAGAAAGACAGTGGATCTAAATTTCTGGGTAAATTTCAGTATCTGGCTAGTAAGTGCACTGCCTGGATGCCAGGAAAAAAGAAATACATAGGACCTGAAGGAAAATCGGGTATAAAAGACGATGAGGAAGTGCTGACTGGGAAGAATACTGCAACTGTTCAGCAAAAAGCAGTGCAAGCTCCAGACATGACTTCCACTAACCTAGAGGAGAGTATAAGGCAACTGCACATAGACCTGATTAAAATAAATGAAACGGTGATGGAGTGTATCAACTCAAGCAATAGAAGGCTAAAAAAATGGAAGAAGCAGTAAACAGATATTCAGATAAAGGGATAAAACTGCAAAACACAAGAGGTTGAAATTAAGAAAAGGCTGGCTGAATATGAGAGTGCTGAAGAAGAGATGTTTCAAAAAATAGAATTAGAAGGCAAAGCATGTAGGGAAAACCTGAGATTTTCTGCTGCAGAGAAGCTGGAAGGAAGAGTCTGCATTAATTTTATGAAAGCACAAATAAGCAACTGGAATGGTATTCCAAAACAGGAATTGTTAATTGAAAGGACACATTGTGTATATGTTCCAAACCTGGCTATAAGAAAGAAAGAAAACTAGACCTTTAATAGTAAAAATGCAATCTTACCAGCAGAAGGAGTTGATTCTGACAAAATTGTGGCAGAAAGACAAAGTGCTAAATGTGGGAGACAGGAGAGTGTTTGTGGAGAATGACTACTCATTGTACACCAGGCAGAAGAGGAGCAAATTTACTCCATTATTCAGGGAATGCCGAGATGCAGGTGTGAGATTCAAACAGCTGTACCCAGCTATCTTCAAAATATTTTTCCCTGGAGGGATAAAATAATTTTTTGGTGAAGTACATGCTAAGGAAGAAATGCAAAAGTTTATCCAGTAAAGGGTGAGCTTTGAGATGGAGATTCTGTTTCTTGTTCTATTGGTAGTGGGGTCACAGAGAGAGAGACTGTGCCATTGAATCCTTTTCCAGTATTTCAATGGAAAATGCTTGAGAGAAGGAGAAAAACACACAATAATCAACTAGAATAATCAAGAGTATGTTGGAAATGAAGCAAATACAGGATTTGGGAGATGGAGGTAAACAGGAATAAAACCAGTAACTTAGAAATTGACAAAGGTGGGATTACAAAGCAATAGTTATATTTGTGAAATATGACAGAACAAGAAAAAATTGGAAATATTGGATTTTCTAGGATTTAGTTAAACTTGTAGGGGGATTCTAAAGCATATGCCCTACTTCATGTCATTAATGTTCGGAGAATAAAACCAGTAACTTAGACACTGACAAATGTGGGATTACAAAACAGTAATGATATTTGTGATATAGGACAGAACAAGAAAACCTGGAAATACTGGACTTTTTTGGAATTTGTTAAACTTGTAGCGGACTGTAAAGCATATGCCCTACTTCATGTTATTAATGTTTGGAATAATCCTCAGGGAAGGAGAAGAGGAAGAAGAAAGTTAACTGTAAAACACATTTTTTTTCTTAATGGTCATATTTTAATGGTGCATGGTTTTCTTTGCAAGCTATAAAGTAATTTTTTTTTCAGTTATTTTTAAGTGTAATGGGGATACTAATGTCATGTTTTTCTTTTTCTTTTTTTTCTTTCTCCCTTATTATCTCTTTCTCCTTGTTCAGTTTTAAGAAATGTCAACATTGTAATGTTAAAAAAAGGAAGAAGAACAATCTGGTTAAAGAGCATGAAAAAAAGTAAAGTAGTGTGCTTTATTGCATTCTTGCATAGGTGAATGATTGGGTCAAGGCCCTTAGCTTAATCTAGTAACATGTTTTAAGAAAAAGCAAGTAAATGAAAAAGAATATTGAATATTATAAGCCCTTTTTCTAGTTAACAAATGTATGTTTGGCAGTTTTGTATCTGATTCTCATGCCTTTTGGAGACAATCTGATAAAGAGAAATGGCTTGGATAAAATATGTTCTGAAAGTATTCAAGTGTTTTCCCAGCTGAGAGAGTTAGAATCTGATAAAGAGAAATGGCTTGGATAAAGTATGTTCTGAAAGTATTCAAGTGTTTTCCCAGCTGAGAGAGTTATAAAGATAAGACAAAACCAGACAGCACTTACTAGAAGTACAGACAGTACCATGCGTCTCACTATTGATAACCTTTCTTTTAGGTTATCTCATGTCTGTGTGTGTGTGTGGCTGTCTGTTTGGAACATTTGTTCCTACTAGGAGGGCAAAACTTCAGTATTTGAAGATGTACATAGTTGTGTGTGTTATTGTTAAGTTAATAGGTTTTATGGGGGTATTGGTTTTTATTTTTATTTTTTTTTTAGGGCTTTCAATAAAACAAAAAGTTTTGTAAGATGTGACATAGGCTGAAATGGAGATGACAGGAAACAACTGTATAAAAGATTAATCTGCCAAACAGTATATACATGTAACATAAAAGCTGGAATGAGACATTTAACCAAAAAAACTCATGTATAAAAGGTGAGAATAATAACTTTGTAAGAAAATGATTCTTTCTATAATGTCTTGAAATGTGAATGGTCTCACAAATAAATACAAAAAGAAAGAGTATTGAAGTATATTAAAATATGTATACTGCAAATAGGTATGCTATAGGAGGCTCACTTTGAAAGAACCGAACATGTGAATTTGATAAAGAAAGGTTTTCAAGATGGTTATTCAGTGGAATACCTGGGGCAAAGTAAAAGAGGATTGCAAGAGGATCTTCAATAGTGATAAAAGAGGATATAAAAGATAATAATGGTAGATTTGTAGTACTAAGGGGCTACTGGCAAGGAGGAGATTACACTGGCATGTATTTATAGTCCACCAAAAATTGCTATAATGGAGCTTAAGAAATTTCTGGAAGAAATAATCAGTGTTCAGCAAAGAATATTACTTATAGGTGGGGACTGGAATTTGATCTGCAACAGTGAAGATGTGTCTGGGGAGCCCAGAAGGGAAAATATAGCAAAGAAGGGTAGATTTGTGAAGACATTTATGAAAATATCTGGCATGGAACATGTGAATTCAGTACTACGAGTTTGGAGTGAATTTACATATTATTTCCCAAGATACAAAAACTGGGCTAGGTTATACAAAATTTATATTTCACAGGAAAATGTGAGTTTAATTGAAGGTCTTGATATGCACCTAATAACTATTTCAGGTCATCCACCAGTTGCTGGTCTTTCGGCTTTTTCCGGTTAGGGGTCGCCACATCAGAACTCCAGTCTGCTAATGATTGGCAGTTGGTTTTAATGGTGTCGAGTTGCCAGCCCGACACCCAACCTTCAATGAAGGCATGCCCATTCAACGCATGTCTTTCGAATGCCCATTCGACAGATCATGCACCAGTAATAACTAAAATAAAACCGCAGAGCAATGAAATAAAAATAAGACACTAGGGCACTGTCCCACCTTTATGTTGAAAAGAGAGGAATTTAAGGAATGGAGAGTATTCAGAAGCTATTAGAGAAGATAGAATTTTATTTCTGCAAGTGTAGCTGGAGAGTGAGATAAAATTAAAGTGGACCTTAAAAATAGGGTGGAAATAAAAGAAAGGGAGATATGGTTAAGAAGTAGCAGGAATTATTTAGAGGAACTGACAATTGTTAAAGTATTGCAAAATAGGGAGAATCCCACAGAACAAAAGGAGGAGCAACTGCAGAATGCTAAACAGAAAATAAGGGATTACCTGGATAATATGCATGAGTTTAGAAAGATTGCTGTTAAGCATTTTTTTGATAATAACTCTAGAGCACAAAAACTCTTAGCACAACGACTCAGGCAACAGAAAGTAGAAAGGCTGTCGCCAAGCTCAGGAAGCCTGTACCAAGGAAGATACGATATCCTGTAAAGGTATTAGAAATATTTTGGAAATTCTGTGAAAGTCTGTATAAAGCGTAGAAATATGGAAGTCAAGAAAAGGTACAAATGGAAATGTTTATGGAAGAATTAAATATGCCAGAGTTAGAGGTAGATGAGGCTCAATTACTAACAGTTAGGATTGGAGGAGATGAGATAGAAATTGTGATGTATAACCAATCTACAGGAAAATCCCCAGGAATAGATGGTATTCCTGTGGAAGTATGGAAGCTAGGATGGGAAAAAATAATAAAGATCGAAAGGTTTTGTTTAACAGTATTTTAAGAGGAGGAGAAGTACCAATATCCTGAAAGAAGGTGGTGGTAGCTGAAATACTTAAAGTGGTAAAGATCCATCAGATTCAGCTTCACACAAGCCCATTTCAATACTAAACCATGATTATAAAGTGTTTATGTCTATAATGGCTAAAATGCAAAAGTGGTGCCAAAATTGATAGATATGGATCAGTGTGTTTTTTTGTGGAGGGGAGACAAACATCTAACAACATTAACAGAACATTGATGATCCAGAGGGAAGCAGAATGTAAGAAAATGCCACTGTAGTTGGTGGGTCTTGATGCAAAGAAAGTATTTCACAGAGTAAGCTGGGACTTTATGGGCAGGACAACGGAAGCATTTGCATTCCTTGATAACATTATAAGGTTGATTAGGAGGATATATGAGGGATCAGAGGTGAAAATTAAAGTGTGTGGGGTCCTCTCTGATAATTTCTGCTGGAGCAGAAGATCCAGGCAGCGTGTCCTTTCTCCCCATTGTTATTTACTTTATATTTATAACCATTGGCAAAGAAAATAAGGGACTCAGAAACTCAAGAATATAATTGATATGATATCCAAGAAAAGCTGGTCCTATTTGCAGATGATATTATTTTATACCTGATGAAACCAGAAAGAGACATTACAGTGTTATGGAACATTTTAGAACAGTTTCAGATCTTTTCAGGATAAAAAAATTAATGAAGCTAAAACAAAGGCAGTGGTGGTAAATTATGTACCCACAAACGGATTGAATCAGCAATATCCATATTTATGGGGACTTGAGTAGCCACGGCGGTGCAGCGGTAGCGTTGTTGCCTCACAGCAAGAGGTTCTCCCGTTTGATTCTCGGCTGGAGCACCTTCTGTGTGGAGTCTGCATGTCCTCTCCGTGGTCAAGTGGTGTTTGAAAGACATGCGTGAATGGGCGTGCCTTCGTTGAAGGTTGGGTGTCGGGTTGGCACCGCTGCACCATAAAAATCTACTACCAATCATTAGCGGACCGGTGTTCCACTGTGGCAACCCCTAACTGGGAAAAGCCAAAAGAAGAACAACATTTAGGAGTATGACTTGACTGTATTTCTGAAGAGGTCGGTTTATCTGACGAAAGCCATCTATTAAAATATATTACGTAAATTGTTATTACAGCCTATTTCTCTGAGTGCAAACAAGTTTTTTTTATTTTATTTATTTAGGAGTATGGATTAAAAATGATTCTGGTATGGCAGCTAAGGATATGTGGGAAGAGACTAAACAAAAGATGATATAAAAACTGAGGAAATGGATGCTCTGTTATATGGATCTTGATAGTAGGATATAAGCAGTAAAAATGTTTTTAGTCTTATATGCAGGTCAGGCATATTTTTATCAACCAGAGGAGAAGTTGTGGATAGCAATTGCTAAAGAGCTGAAGGATTTTATCTGGGAGGGGAAGACAGCAAGAGTGAAGTGGGATAAGCTGTTTCTTCCAAAGGTGGATTGGGATCACCTGATTTGAAGGGGTATTTCAGAGCAACACAGTTAAGGCTCCTATACATAGCACAAGCGGAAAACTATAATTGAAAGTGGAAGGAGATGATGATGAAATGGGGGGGGGGGCTCAAGTAACAGGGAGAGACTGGGATTTTGGATGCAGACCTTTAAAGAGAACAACAATAATCATACATAATATTATATTCATAAAGTAGCAGAAAGTATTCCAGGAAGTAAGCCCTCACAGGAAAGGAGAAAGGAGATTCTGCTGATAGAGATGACTGCAATTAGGGAAAAAGAAAACAGGCAAGATGGGCTAGAATTTATTGGAGAAAGTTGGCAAAGGAAACAAGGTATTAGGAGCAAATAACTAGAGAAGGAAATGTAATAGAATGGGAAGACACCAAAAATGTATTTGGATTGCAGGTTAGAAGTTGCCTTCCCTATCAAGGAATGATATCAGAGTATAGGCAAAGAGAAATGGGGGGGGGGTCCTTAATGAAAGACCAGCACTGGTAGAGATTTTAGTAGAATCTAGAACAGAAGCTATGTTTAAAAAAGGAATAATTACTAGAGCAGGTAAAATAGTGCATGGTAACTATAAGAACCAATCAGAGGAGGTTAGAAAAGATTGGGAAGAAAGATTGGATAAGCAATTCACAAAGAAACTGTGTGAATTTATGTATGTCTCTCAAATATACAACAAAGTCTAGAAGATTTAGGATCTTTGCTTGGAAGTGTCTACATAGGTATTTTTATAACCCAAGTAGACTCCAAAGAATTTTTCCTCAGGTAGACAACAAGTGTTGGAGGTGTGATGGGGAAGAAAGAGATAAATGGGAACATATTTTCTGGGAGTGTAATAAGTTGGCAGGCTTTAAAGATTCCCTGCAGACTGCTGTACCAGAGATACTGGGTGCGCAAGTTGGTGTAACTAAGGAAATTATTTTTTGAGCTATGATACAGAATCGTAATTGCCTAGACATAATAAGGGCTTGCTGAGTTAAATTATGGTGGCTTCCAAAAAAGCAATTACTAGAAAATGTAAATGAAAGTCTAACCCCACTTTACTAGAAGTAGTAAATGTAGTAACAGAGATAAAACAACTGGAATTGGGATCTTTGGAAAGGGGTAGGAGCAAATTACATAGGAAAAAATGGGAATTGTGGGGAGAATACAAGTAAAGGAGGAATGAGGTGTAAAGAGGGGGGCAGGACTTGAATGAACTATGTAATGTTTGACTGACAATGACTGGATAGATTATAGGTGATATATAATGTTTCCAGCTGCAATTATGTCAATGTGATTTGTAATGTATTATGTTTGCATTTGGAATTGTGTCTGTATGGTGTGTTTTCATTTATATAAATATAAGATTATCTATGTCATATGTGATAATTTAATAAAAATGTTTCTTGTTAAAAAAAAAAGATCTTCCTGTAATATGTACATTCCACTGTAATGTCCAGCAGTGCTCTGGAGTGCTGCTGATCTTTGCAAGGATGTTCTTCCATGCTTTCAGAGTGCTGTGGAAACTTGGCACAGGTGTGTACACTGTTTACTGGGTAAAAGACATGCTGTGCTCCAGGTTCTTCAAGGTAAACAGAATCAGGTTAAGTCTGTGAGGGAGAGGTTGATGGCTGATTTACAACGTACTCCTTTTAGGCAAATGACAAGAGCATGGGGAAGAATGGCTACAACATATTATAGCTCAGTGGGAGGATTGTGTCAGACTGGAATTTGTGACAAATGTATCCACTTGTTTAAAGTTGTACCATGCACAGTAGCCATCTATATTAGGGATTCCTTGCTTTCACTGAACTAATTTGGGTTATATTTTTGGAACTAATAAAAGACTGCTATGTATTTTTTACTTAAATGCCATACGGGCATGTTGTTACTTTCCAGTTTGCAGGGAAGTAGCAATTTTTTTGTTTATTTCTGCAGTGTTACAATAACTCTCTGCTGCACAGATATTCTTTTCTATGTTAATATCTATACATTGATGTAGATCACTAGTGGTTACATATTCCTAAGTCTTTTTTATTTTGTTCCATGTGTTGATGTGTGCACAGTTATTTTTTTTTCTTCTTAAATGGTTTTGCACGGATGCTTTTCTCTTCTTATTTGTCCCTTTAGTTGTCTCATAACTTATTTTTGCAGTTTGTGCTGTAGTTCTGGTTGTTGTTATGATTCCCACTACTGCTAACTGTATGTGATGGCCACCAATATGGCCCATGGTGGGTCAGTAATCAAGGAGCCTGAATCCTCACCACTGACACTGGAGAGGAGCGTGCACTTGAATACAAATGGATGCACTCAGTATTTCCAGATGTGCACAACTCTCTGCATCAAGTACAATTTCCCTTAAGAGTACACAGGAAACACACTCGGCCAGGGGTCTGGATGTGTCTATATCTGTTACCCTCCAGGTCCCCAATAAAACTTTCCACTGGTACAGATGTAGAGTTAGGTCCTCAGCCAAGTATCCAAGCCATGTCCTCCCACACCCTGTCTGTAAACCCAGTGCTTTATGTCCCTCTAAGGCCCTTAACAAAGGGTGTCCAATTATACTGTGTAATATTAATACTAATACAAATGGTAGTAGTTCACCAAGAGAGCTAGGCCTTCTGTAATGGCCCACACAGTGTCACCAAATAAATATAAGTACTCTTAAAGGTTAAATATTTTTTCAAGGACCAGTCACAATAAAAGTATTAAATATATGTAATAATAAATAATAAAAATGCAAGAAAATGCTGAATATATATTCACATTAGATAACAGAGTTCAGATCTCAAGAAGTATTGAAAAGAACATTTGATGGACAGACTCATATAAATAAAGAAAAATCATATCATAACTAAGCTTCGCTATATTTTTGACTAAATCTAAAAGAATCACCGTTCCCTAGTTAAGTTACTTACTACTGCAAGGCAAGATGCAGTGAATGAGGCACTTTCTAGTCAGGCTTTCCAAACAAAATACTCAATACTCTGTGATTTCTCTCTGTAATATCTAAAATATAATTTCCAAGAGGGCTGGCAGAATGACCTCATCTGGTCACCTGTCTCTTGGCTTTTTACAGTATTCCTCTTTGAAGCTGAGACAGGAAGTTAGCACAGACAGCCACAATACACATCCAAATATTTATAGCAGTGCCTGGGGTTTCCCCTCTTTTCACTGAGCTAATGGACAAAGGCTCTTCCTCAGACCTAACATCTCCAGTCCTATTCAGCACTGTGGGATGCCTTTTAAGAGTTTAACAGCTTGTTTACTTTTCCCTTATTTTTCTTAAAGTTAACCTCCACTGTGCAAGTATCCTCTATTAAATCATATATATTTTATTTAGCTACAGTAATACCTGTGCATTTCTCTTTATTTCAGCAGGGTGCACTGCTGATACATTTCAACACAAGCAAAGCTCACAAATACATTTTCAGCACAAGTATCTGTACAAAATCAGTTTGATATACAAATGGCGTACAGTTCAAATACATTTGTAACACAAGCATCTTGTATAAATCAGTTTGGTATTTAAAGGACATATTCTTTACAAAACTCCAGCTGGCTATGCTGGCACTTGCCCATTTCATCACACTTGTATTTATGACAGTGTTCTCTGGCATATTGTTAAACTGTATATCGTTTCAATCTTTTTTAATTTCTCCAAATCTTTTGGGTTTCTAATACTATGACGGGAATGGACCCCATTCCTAAGTCAAAATACAATTAAAAGTTCATAAAATTAGTATTGTTCCAATCTTTGATGTCAGCCAAAAGTGTTCTTTGCAGCACTAGCAATGTGCCCAGCAAAGTCTCCTTCTGCAGTTTTTATGGGGTTACATGGATTGGTAACATATCTAAATACGATTGTAGATTCTTTTTTATAAGACCCATTGCTCCAACTACTATTGGAACTGTCTGGGTATCTTTCTTCCACGTTGCTTTCATTTCTGCTTGCAGATCCTGATATTTGTGACTTTCTGTCTCTCTTTACATAAGACACTGTAGTCACTGGGTGTAGCAATTTCAATGATCAATGGTTTGTCTTCTTTTCTTGGACCACTGTATCCGGTTTTCTAGCATCTATCTTTTGAACTGTTGGTAATGGGTGATCCCATGTGATATAAACTTCATCAATGTTCTTCATCTCACATTGCTGCAGTCCTTACTTATGGGTAGTCCGCTGTCCTCGGTCGGCCCGAATACCAAAGTATTAGGCTGACGTCGGTCATGGGCGCACAGCCCTGACATCAGAGCGTCAGGGTATAAAAGCGCATGACCGACGTCATATCCCCAGTCTTTTTTGCCGATGCAGAAGCAGCGTTGCAAGTGCCGTTCGGCTTTCTGAAATTTTTCATTTTCGGAGTTTCAGACATACCAAGTTGGGCTAAGTACCCCGTTGGGGAGCATTTTTGTTTTTTCTTGCCTCAGTTATTTACCGGATGTCAGAAAATGGAGGACATGGACATATGGGGTAAGAAGGTGTACACCTCTTCTACTTTAGCAATGAGGGCTTTAAATTGTCAGTTTCATATGTTGAAATATCAGAATTTCCTCCTTTCTCAGCTAAAATTTAAAGTGGATGCTTTGGCAGAGGGCATAGAGTGTAAAGAATTGCAAGATTTGGTGCATGTTTCTGAACAGGTGGGGAAACATTCTTTGCAGTGTGGCTTTGATGCTTTGCAGGCTTCTTCTAGAGTGGCTGCCACTGGTTCAGTTCTTCGTAGGCATGCCTGGCTTAAGGATCAGAATTTATCTGAGCATGTTAAGTCTAGAATTCTGGATGCTCCTTTACAGTCCGAAGTTTTGTTTGGTCCTCCTGTGGAGTCTGTTTTGAAGAAAATGGAGGACAAGGCTAAGTCTATGCAGACTGTTAAAGATTTTTTGCAGGTTCAACCTCCTAAGTTTAGTAGAAATTGGCCTGCTAAGGGGTGGACGTACCCTTCTTCTGATGCCCAGTCTAGGGGTAGATCTAGGCATGGTAGGGGCAGAGCTCAGAGTACCTTTAGGCCTAGGACATGGAGTTCGCCTGCTCAATCTGCTGGTGAGGGTAGGGGCCAGTCCTTTCGTAAACAGGCCCAATGACCTGCATTTTCAGCTGCCAGATTCTTCTTGCCTGGCAGCTCCTTTGGGAGGAAAGCTAGCTCTCTTCAAGCAAAATTGGTTTTTAATCACCCAAGACAAATGGGTGTTGGACATTATAAACAAAGGTTACAAGTTTTATTTCCATACATTGCCTCCTTTCAAAGGTATGCCAGACATTCCTCCTCGGCAAAGGATGGAGGCTCACAAGCAGATTTCATTACTTCTTCACATGGGAGCTATACAGCCAGTACCTCCGTCAGAAGTGGGTCTAGGGTTTTATTCCCGCCTGTTTCTAGTACCAAAGAAAGGGAACACGTGGAGACCGATTTTGGATTTATCTCTCCTCAACACTTATTTGGACATTCCAAAGTTCAAAATGTTGACATTACAACAGCTTTTGCCTCTGCTGGGAAAAGAACACTGGATGGTAACTCTGGATCTAAAAGAGGCTTATCTTCATGTTCCTATCAGGCCCAGTTGCAGGAAGTACCTGCGTTTTCGAGCTGGAAATTTACATTATCAGTTCTCTGCATTGTCCTTTGGCTTATCTACTGCGCCCAGAGTGTTCACAAAGGTTCTGGCTCCAGTGATAGCCTTTTTCAGGATGGAAGGAATACACATTTATCCTTACTTGGACGATTGCCTGATTATTGCACAAGACAAGGACGAGCTTCTTCAGCATCTACAGTATGTGATGGTAGTGTTAAGATGCCTAGGGTATTCTGTGAACGAAACAAAGTCCAGTCTAGTACCCTCTCAGGACATGTGCTTTCTGGGTGTGAGACTGAATACAGCTTCCCAGATGGCCTTTTTGACCCCGGACAAACAGAAAAGTCTTTCACTTTATTTCCATCAAATGTCTCTACAGTCCAGGCTGACTGCAAGGACAGTCCTTCAAGCCTTGGGGTTCATGGCATCTTGTATTCTGGTGCTTCCCAATGCCAAATTGCATATGAGGAAGCTTCAATGGTATCTCAAAAATCTATGGACACAACACTGCCAGGATCTAGACACTGTCATTCAGATAATACCTTGCATTCAGAAGGAATTTTTGTGGTGGGCTCAGGAATGTCACCTAAACAAGGGACTCTCTGTGACCCGACCAGAGGCGAGTCAGATTCTAACAACGGATGCCTCGGACAAGGCTTGGGGAGCACACCTCAATGGAAAATGGGTGCAAGACACGTGGCCTGCCAGACTTCAACACTTGCATATCAACTTGAAGGAGATGTTAGCAGTACAATTTGCATTGATGGCTTTCAAGGATTTGCTTCACCCAGGGCAGGTGTTGATTCTAACAGACAACACAACTGTCATGTGGTACATCAACAAGCAAGGGGGAACTCATTCGTACCCTCTTTGCAGACAAGCGATGATTTTGTGGGAGACAGCTCTCAGTTACAACCTCAATCTTCAGGCAAGATTTCTACCAGGAGCACAGAACTCCTTAGCAGATGTATTGAGCAGACAAATAGTGGATCCTCACGAGTGGAAATTGGATCCTCAGGTATTTCAAAAGTTGACAGTGTCATGGGGAACTCCAGACATAGATCTGTTCGCTTCTCCACTAAATTACCAGTTGCCAAAGTTTTGCACAAAAAGGTTTCATCCCACAGCTTGGAAGGTGGACGCTCTGTCATTCAGTTGGAACAATCTTCATGTATATGCCTTTCCACCTCTACCTCTTCTGCCCAAGGTTCTCTTGAAGGCCAGGCAAGACAAGCCATCCATGATCCTGATAGCACCGGATTGGCCTCGACAACACTGGTACCCATTACTGAGGAGTTTGGTCCGAGAGTCTCCATGGCCTCTGCCTTTGATTCCACACCTTTTGTCTCAGGAGGGCAATCACTTTCTCAATGTCAGAATTCAGTCTCTGCATCTAACAGCCTGGCATATTCTGTTTTAGATTCTGGAGGTTCTCAGCTTCCACAACAAGTTTTGAATGTTATTTTGGAGGCCAGGAGGCCTAGTACAAGGAAAGTTTATGCTGATAAATGGAGGAGATTTTTTATTTGGAGCAAAGGGAAGGATTTTGATGTTTCCAAGCCTAATTTGAGTGCTTCCTTACAATATCTTACTGAGTTATTAGACAAAGGTTTGTCCTTCTCCTCCATAAAGGTTCATGCTGCAGCCATTTCGGCTAATTATGACTGTGACCCTCCTTTATTCTCTCATCCTTTGTTTAAGCAGTTTCTCAGAGGGGCAAAGAACATAAGACCCCCACGTAGAGCTCCTACTCCTGCTTGGGATCTCAATTTTGTGTTGGAAAAGCTTACTCTACAACCTTTTGAGCCTGCGGCTACTGCCGAGTTAAAGTATTTCTCATGGAAAACTGCTTTTTTGTTGGCCATTACTTCTGCAAGAAGGGTTTCTGAATTACAGGCCCTTATGGCAGTGGAGCCTTTCTTGATTTTTCATAAGGATAGGGTATCTTTGCGTACTAATCCTTCCTTTATGCCTAAAGTGGTTTCTAGTGTGGCCTTAAACCAAACTATTCATTTGCCTACTTTTTATGCAAATCCTCAAAATAAAGGGGAGAAGATTTTGCATACTTTGGATATTCACAGGCAGTTGCGTTATTATTTGAGCAGAACCAAGGAGTTCAGAAAGTCTCAGCAGTTGTTTGTTTCTTTTGCTTTGGGTTCACAGGGTAGACCTGTTTCAAAACAAACTATTTCTAAATGGATTGGGTTTTGTATTTCTTTTGTTATTCCCATCATGGTAAGGAGATTCCGGCTGGAATCAGACCTCATTCCACTAGAGCTACTGCAACTTCTACTGCCTTTCTAAGGGGGGTAGCTACAAAGGATATTTTGGAAGCAGCCACTTGGAGTTCAGTACATACTTTTTCTAAACATTACCACCTTCCTCTTTATTCTAAGTCTAGGGCTGGATTTGCCACTGCAATTTTACAGGGCATTTTAGCAGCCCCTACTGCTTTATGATTTTGCCAACCTCCCTTTCCCGTTGCTTTGGGATTCTACCCATAAGTAAGGACTGCAGCAATGTGAGATGAAGAACATAGTACTGTTTTGTACCTACCATAAATGTAGATGTTCGAAGATCCACATTGCTGCAGTCCAATTTTCCCTCCCTCCTTCCCCTCTGTAGCTTAGCATGGTTATATGGTTTGGGTGATGGCTGTAGTTGGGCATATCTTTTGGGAAGGTACTCTGTTTTTTGGCTGTGGCCTTTCTTTTAGGGCCTTCTGACATCTGGGGCAAGAAAAGACTGAGGATATGACGTCGGTCATGCGCTTTTATACCCTGACGCTCTGATGTCAGGGCTGTGCGCCCATGACCGACGTCAGCCTAATACTTTGGTATTCGGGCCGACCGAGGACAGCGGACTACCCATAAGTAAGGACTGCAGCAATGTGGATCTTCGAACATCTACATTTATGGTAGGTACAAAACTGTACTTTTTCTATGATGCTTTGTGGCTCATGTTTCCAGTGTTTTTCAGCCACCTCAGTACCATAATATTTGCACAATCCCCAGTGCAACAGTCTTGCCACATTATTATGCCTTTCAGTATACAGTCCTTCTGCCATTAGTATGTCACAGCCAGCAATGAGGTGTGCGACTGTTTCCAATTCGGTTTTACAAAACCTATATTTGTCTGTTTCTCCCACATGTTCAATGAAGTTTGTAAGCCAGCATGTACGTAACCCACTATCTTGGGCTGCCAATATTAACCTTTCATCTCGTGGTTTGAATTTGCCTCTCCTTAACCAATCCTGTGTTCATTTCTGATCAACATGAGGTTCTTCCAGAAGTTTTCAATGCTTGCAAGTATATTTATGCTTTTTCCACATTTCTTGTCTTCTCATCTGGTCATTCACCTTATAGTCTTTCGTTTGTTGTTTGGCACATTCAGTTGCTGCCTGATTTTTATCTACTTCTGGTTTGAGTTCCATTCCTGCTTGACGCTGATATGCTTCTTCTAAATTAAGCAGAAAAGTCATCCTAGATTTATTCTCCTCATGTTTGAAAACTTTCACTACATTTGGGTTTTATGAGGTCAGCAGATATGTGTGGAGTCCTACGATTGCAGATCTATACATGTAATCAATTTCAAGGAGGCCCATCCCTCCTTCGGAACGGGGAAAATATAATCTTGGTATACATTGATTTTTATACATAATTTGGTGAGCATGAAGAATCCTTCTTGTTTTCCTATCTAATGCCAGTCAATCACTCCACAACTGTAAGTTAGGACAGGAAGAGTAAATTGGTTTATAGCTTGGATTTTGTTCCTGGATACCAACGCTGTTTTCAGAATTAATTTAAGTCTTCTAAAGTATTCCTAAGTTTTATTTGCATTTGTTCATGTTTTGTTGTCGATCCTTCATCAATTCCCAAATATTTATACACTCCCTCTTGCTCAAGTTCATTTATATCACATCCTTGTCCCAACCAATGTTTTCCTGGTGCTGCAGTTTTCCTGCTTTAAAGGTTGCTTTTGCACACTTATCAAGATCAAATGACATTCTTATATCATCTGAAAAAGTTTTGACAACCTGCCACTGTGCTATCAGTTCCTCATCTGATGAGCTGTACAGTTTTAAGTTATCAAGAAAGAGAAGATGAGAAATCTTTACACTTTGTTGTTTTTTAGGAGCCAAATTGTAGCCATGGCCTAAGTTGTTAAATAAACAGCTTAATGGGTTAATGGCAAGGCAGAATAACAGTGGTGACAGAGAGTCACCCTGGAATATCCCCTTTGAATTTTTATCCCTGGGATAATAATATGTCCTTTATCATGGCTTAATTGCAAAGTGGTCTGCCACTGTTTCATGTTCACTGTAATGTAATTGATCAATGTAGG
Source organism: Protopterus annectens (assembly GCF_019279795.1). Taxonomy (NCBI): domain Eukaryota; kingdom Metazoa; phylum Chordata; order Ceratodontiformes; family Protopteridae; genus Protopterus; species Protopterus annectens. Next base: position 1,459,350,173 of record NC_056744.1, on the reverse strand, counting down.
GTGTGTCTTACACATTTTTAAGCACTCTTTTATCCAAGAATGTGGGATACTATCAAATGCTTTTCTATAGTCAGTCCATGACATACTTAAATTCTTCCCCTTTTTACAGTTCTCCACTATGACTTTATTTAACAACAAATCATCCTTTGTTCCATATGACTTTCTTTTATTGCCTTTTTGTTCTACTGCCATAATTGAGTTTTCTTCTAAATGCTTGTGAACTCTTTTGGCATCAATTTCCATGTAGTTTATACGTTGTTAGAAGGCAAGTTATTGGTCTATAATTTTTAGGGTAGCTTGTAGCTTAACTCTGAAGTAGGAGCATTGTTTCTCCTGTTATTAGCCAGGTTGGTGTCTGTTCAGGGTGTGCATATAAATAGTTTTTACTCATAGCTAAATCTTCGTGCAAAGATGTTAATGCTTTTAACCAGAAGTTAGGTACTGCATCTGGGCCTGGGGTTTTCCAATTAGAGGCTTTTCATAACTTTGTTTCAATCTCTCTGGCTGTTACTTCATCCCATTTCATATCCTGTGCCTTTAAACTTCTTATTCTTTCTTTTACTTCTTCTATCCATTTAGCATCTTTATGTTACACAGGATCTTCATAGATACTTCTCCAAAATGTATGTATTTCTTCCTTTTTTGGTGGTCTTTCAATTCCTTTTACCTTGTTTCCCAATTCTCTAAAAACCTTTTTTGGGTCATCAATAAATTGCTTATTTTGTACTTTTCCTTTGTATTTATCTGCATGTGCTGAGGTTTTTAGTTTATTTGCGATACTGCATGATAGAGCCTGGTCTGTTCTAATACTGCACATTGCTTTTATCACATCTATCCTTCTTAGTATTTTTGTTGATCTGTTCCCTCTTCTGTATTCTTCTAACAATAACACTTCTTGTCTTAATTGCTTCATAGTTTTCTCTATAAAATACTTCCATGATGGTATTCAATTTCTCCCCTTCCTTTCCCTCACTACCCTGTGTTTTTGTGGTAGAACTTTATCAGTTATTAATTTAGCTACACAGTAATGTATCCTGTTTAAGTCTGTTATATCGCATGGATCTCTGTGGATAGTCCTAATTACTGTGTTATTTTGTTTTATCAATCTTTTGACTTTTTGGGTTTATTGACCTTCTGCAGTTTATTTCTTGCATTGATCTTAATATGTCTATATATGTCTATTAAATCAAACAATTTGTTCTCTTAGTTCATTTTCTTCTAAACTGAGGGCACATTGTTTGTTTTCCGTTTCCTGTGGGCATTCTATAGAAAGTTCTATAGCATTTTCCAGTGGCACATTCTCTGCAATTTCATCCTGTGCCATCCATTGCTCTGTCATATGGGAACTCACTGGCCTATAACTCCTCAACATTGACTGCATCAGAGTTTCTGCAGTTTCCTGTTCCTTCCCTTGCAGTCCAGCTTCAAGTGAATGTTTATACTGGTTTCTTGTGGAAGGCTCCAAAATATCTTCATATGGGACCTGACTAATTACATCTCGTTCCACTGGTTTCACCTTAATTTGAGTATCCATTGCTCTGTCCTGTTTTGGTGCTTTCTGAATTAGATTTTCTATACTGAATCCTTTACTTCTCAGATACTCCATAACATCAGTTTCTGTTTCTTTTACTTCTCCATTACTTCTTCTTATTTCGGCTTCTCCCGGTTAGGTGTAGCCACAGTGGATCACCTGTCCGCTCATGATTGGCAGTGGAGTTTTACAGTGTCGAGTTGCCAGCCCGGCGCCCAACCTTCCACAGAAGGCACACACACACACGCACTCACACCTAGGGCCAATTTAGAATGTCCAATCCACCTACTGCATGTCTTTTAACTTCTCCATTACTAATCTACCTTTTTACTTTTTTTCTTTGTCTTCTTATTTTTTGCATTGTAAAGTTTTCCATGTCCGGATTCCTTTGCCTGTATTTCTCTTCAATTATCTTTGATACTGCTGTTTTTATATTGATTAGTTTTGCTTTCAACTTTGCATAAATATTGCACCATATTAAATCTCTTTTTTTCTTTCCCATGCCCATATTTCTTCTTCAGATGTCTGCTGATCTTCCTGCTTCTCCTTAACTTTGGTGACACGCTCCATCATGCTGTTAGACCTTTTACACCAAATCCTTCACTTCTCAGACACTTCATAACTTCAACTTCTATTTTTTAACTTCTACTTTACTAATCTTCTTTTCTACATTCCCTCTTTGTGATATTATTTTTAATGTGAAATTTTCCATATATGGATGCCTTTGCCTGTATTTCTCTTTGAATATCTTTGGGGCTGCCTTCTTTATATTGATTAATTAGTTTTTCTCCTTTGCATAAATATTGCACCATATCAAATCTCTCTTTCTTTCACATGTCCATATTTCTTTTTTATACTTTTCAAAAATGACTAAGTTTTGTTGTTTATATTTTTGCATTTCCTCAGATGCTTCCTTTTCCAAACAGATCAGAGTTTCTTGATCTATATACTGTTTTTCACAAATCTGTTGTGTTAATGAATACAAAGATGTTAAGTTGTCAATCTCGCCTTCATTCTTGCTGGATGGGTTCGGACTCGGCACTTGCTTTAGCTTAGGAACTCCTTTTACCAGCTCGAGGCAACCCTATATCCCATGATGCAAGGCGGAACTACCTCAGATCTCGTTTGCCGCTTAGCGAAAGAGGTCTCCTTTACCAGCAGAGGTAAGTGAATTTCTTGTCAAAGAAAGAGAAGCTTAGTTAGGGTTTTATTTTTCCCTTTTAGTCTTAGTATAGTCTGTAGTAGTTTTACAGCCCACCCTATTCCCTTGTTTTTTAAAACTTTTATACCCTTTTTAAACTTTTAGTGTAAAGTTTTAGTTAGGCCTAAAACCCCAGTTCTTAATCCCTTCCTGTGTGTTTGTGTAGGGGATTAATTTTGTGTGTTTGTTGGGGTTTGTGTGTGTTTCTTCCTCCTAGGATATGTCTAGGGAAGGCAAGGTCTCAGGCTTCAAGAAGTGTGACTCGTGCTGTCAGAAAATGTCTCTGACAGACGGTCACACTTCTTGTGTTTATTGCCTGGGGCCTTTGCACCTGCAGGACTCCTGTGCTTTGTGTCACTCTTTTAGCCAGAGAGTCCTGCAGGAGAGGAGGAATAAACTTATCCTCCGTGGCTTACTTAAGCCAGAAGGTTCTCCCTCTAAAGCAGGGTCTGGGAAACCTTCTAAGCCACCGAAGGCTCAGGCTTCAGTTTCCAAGCCTCCTCCGGTGGCTACGGCTCCGTCGGAGCCGAGATCGGCTCCGGCTGGAACCGATGTATCTGCCTCGAAAGTAGTGGGTTCGGTGCCGGCTGGCTCCGATACCTTATCTACTGTAGCCTTGTCGGCTCCGGCTGGAGCCGACACCTTATCCAGCATCGGAGCCAAGAAACCTTCGGCTCCATCTGTTGTTCAGGGGACTTCGGCTCCGATGGCTCCGTCCCGAAAGAGATCTCGGTCCCCTTCATTACTGAGTATCCACTCGGCTCCGGGGTCTCCCCTTTTGTCGGAGCGGAGCCATCGGAGCCGATCTTCGAGATCTTCCAGGCTGTCTGACCACGACTTGGAGAGGGTGGTAAGCAGGCTGTTGAAGTCTCAGGCACTGGCCCAAATGCTCCATAGCCTGTCTCAACAGACTTCGACTATAGCCTCACCCCTTGAACTTCCTCCTCCGACTCCACTTCTGAGTTCGGAGCCGGAGCTTCTCAGGACAGCGACTGTTTTGGTGCCAGAGCTGATACATCCTTCGGCTCCGTCATCCTCGGCTCCGATCTCCTCCTTGAGACCTTCCTTGGAGGGATCCGGTCGTCGGGTTTCCCTTGTCGGCTCCGAGGGGGCTAGTGGCATCGGACCCTTGTCCGACCCCGCTCTCCCTCTCGGGGCTTCGGCTTTGGTAAGCTCGGCACCGACATCGGCCTCTGAGCCTTCCCTCTCAGTGGAGCCGGGCATTCCTGTTTCCTCGGAGCGGGGATATTCCGGCCTCCCGGGGAGGGGAGCCTTTGAGGTGATGAGGAGTGTCCTGGCCTCTGAGCCTGGTCAACGGTCCATCCCTCTAGCTCCTCCCTCATCAGTGCCTGCAGACGCCTCTTGCCAGCCTCTTGCTCTCAGGCCCAGGGATCCATCGCCCCAGGTTTCCCCATTGGGAATTTCCTCCTCTTCCGAGGTTTCTCCTGATCCTGCAGGGGAACCCCTCGGAAGAGGGCGTGTAGAGGAAACACGGACTCCCCTGAGTCTACTACATCTGATACCGACTTAGATGAGTCGGAGGGTTCCCACGGTCCCCTCTGAGGATGTCTCCTTTTCAGACATCCTTGAGCTCCTCAAACAGAGGGGAATTGGCCCTCCATTGACCCCTCCGAGGATGAGTCGGTATACCTGGAGGCTTTTGGATCCCGACCCTCCACCTCCTGTGTGTCTCCGCCTTTGACCCACTGATGCAGGTAAAAGCTTCGAAGGCGTGGGCGGCTCCAGATTCTGTGGAACCTGTCCCCAGGAGACCATCCAAATTCATCACGGCCCCTACGGACAAACAGTTCCTTTCCAAGGGTGTCTCTGTGGATGCTATGGTGGTGGCGGCGGCCACTAAGAAGGAACTGGCGGATCCTTCAGTACCTGTCCATCCTCCTAACAAGGACTCTAGGACCATGGACAGGTATGGAAAGCGGATGTTTTCTTCAGCGACTTTTGCTATGCGTTTGCTGAATTATCTTTGTCACTTCACCAGGCTTCAACGAGATATTCTCAAAGAACTGGGTGAAGTAGTCCAGGATCCTTCTGCTGCTGGGGCTCAGGAAAAGATTGCCTCGCAGCTTGCAATCCTGAATTCCATATCTAACTCCTCCATGCGGCTCATATCCTATGCGGCCGATGGAGCGAGCAGGGCCGCAGGCACAGGAGTTGCTCTTAGACGCCAAGCCTGGATGCAGCTTTGTAATTTTGCGGACCCCTTTAAGGCGTCCTTCACTAATACCCCCTTTGATGGTTCGGCTTTGTTCGGACCTCAGGTGAAGGATACCTTGACCAGGTGTGAGCAGGACGGTAAAACTCTTTCTGCCGTTGGAGTCCAGTTTTCCACTCCTTCTAGACCATATCCCAAGGGTCAGAAGGGGGGGAAGATGTGGTTCCGAAAAGCCCAAGGAGCAACACCGGACGCGTGGTCAGTTTACCCCAGAGGCAGAGGGGTAACAATAATAGACGCCCTAGAGGCAGGGGGGGTCCTCAGAACCAGGGCAACAGGGAGTCTCTTCCTGAGAAGCCCTTTCAGCATCCCTGAGGTGTTGCCCGACTGTCCACCCTTGGAGGCAGTCGGGGGAAGGATTTCGCTGTACCCAGTAGCCTGGCAATCCCTATCTCAAGAGAGTTGGGTACAGTCGATCATATCTGAGGGTTACAAAATCCCCTTCGAAAGGTTTCCCGTACCTCTACAATCCCTTCCAGACATCTCACCCGGTCAAAGGGATTTGGCAGAACAGGAGGTTTCAAAGCTCCTAGAAAAAAGAGCCGTCCAGACTGTGCCAGCAGACCAGGTAGGATCCGGCGTCTACTCGAGATTCTTTTTGGTCCCCAAAAGGACGGAGATTGGAGACCAATATTAGACCTGAGCAATCTAAACAGATTTGTCAAGAAGGCAAGATTCCGGATGGTCACGCTTCAGTCCATTCTGCCCTTTCTGGGCAAGGACAACTGGATGTGCTCTATAGAACTTCAGGATGCGTACTATCACATAAAGATTCACAGACGCTCCAGAAGGTTTCTCCGCTTTCGGCTAGGGACCAGTCATTACCAATTCAGAGCACTGCCCTTTGGCCTCACTTCAGCCCCAGAGTGTTCACCAAATGCATGGCAGTGGTCACAGCTCATCTGAGACGTCAGGGATTCCAGGTGTTTCCCTACTTGGACGACTGGCTCCTCTCCGCCACCACCAAGTGTCAGCTTCTTCAGTCCAGAGACTACACTCTACAGCTTTGCAGGAGTTTGGGAATTTCAGTAAATTTCGAAAAATCTTCTCTGCTGCCTTGCCAATCTATCACCTTTATAGGCGCAGAATTAAACACCGTCAAAATGATAGCCAGACTAACAGAGCAAAGAATTCTGGACATCCAAAAATTAGTTCATCTTCTATTGCAAAGCAACAAGATCAAAGCCAGATTTATACTAAAGGTTCTAGGTCTTATGGCTGCGGCCATTGTTCTTCTACCACTGGCTCGCTTCCACATGCGTCTTCTGCAGTGGATGCTATTCACGCAGTGGTCGTACCACAGTCTCCCGATGAGGCACGAAATCTTGGTCACACAGTCGTGCAGAGCTCATCTGAACTGGTGGATATCTTCCCCTCTTCTTCATCAGGGCCGACCCTTTATTCCCCCTCCTCCAGTTGCCACAGTCACTACGGATGCCTCTCTGATCGGGTGGGGGGGGCATTATCAGGGCAGGATGGTCCACGGGATGTGGCAACCCATAGAATACCATCTGCACATAAATGTCCTGGAGATGAGAGCAGTGCTTTTAACGTTGCAAGCCCTCAACGACTTTCTTCCCACGGGGACTATTGCAGTACAGACGGACAACATGTCCATGGTCTGGTACATCAACAAGCAGGGCGGGACCAGGTCCTATCCGTTATGTCGAGAAGCTCTCAGACTTTGGCAATGGGCAATCTCTTCTCAGCGGTTTCTGATAGCAACGCACATCCCCGGCAGGTCCAACCTTTTAGCGGACAGGCTGAGCAGATCCATTCTGATGCCTCACGAGTGGTCTCTCAATCAATCTGTAGTGGATCAGATTTTTCTGAAGTGGGGCACTCCTTGTTGCGATCTTTTTGCTACTCCGCAAAACAACAAGTGCCCGATTTTTCACTCTTTTCCCCTTCCAGGCCAACCCCTGAGAGACTCTCTAACCCAGGATTGGCCCGGGGACTTCTGTGCTTTTCCTCCCTTTCCCTTGATTCCACAAGTCATTCAGAAAGCCACCGTTTTGAGAGCCAAGTTGATCCTCATTGCCCCATATTGGCCTCGACAAATTTGGTTTCCGTCTCTGCATCGTCACCTTCTGGTGCAGCCCTGGCATCTGGACCCAGTTCCGGATCTCTTGATCCACCAGTCGGGTCAGCAGCACCGAGCCATTCATTCTCTCAACCTCACTGCTTGGTTGCTCCACTTCCTACCCTAGCCAGGCTACCGATGATTTCGGACTCAGTCAGAAACATTTTAGTGTCTTCTTTGAAGTCGTCCACTAGGACTGTTTATGCTAGCAAGTGGCGACGTTTTTCTATTTGGGCAAATTCCAAAAATATTGACCCCTTTACTGCTCCTGTACATTCGGTTTTAGATTTCCTGGCGGAGGTTTTCATTCAGGATCCTCGTCATCTACAGTCAAAGTACAACTGGCTGCTATTTCCAAGTATCATGTTGGCTTGCATGACAATAACATTATGTCTCATAGATTATGCAAGGCCTTTCTGAGAGGAGTTTTTCTCCCAAAACCACCTATAAAGCATCCTCCTCCGCAATGGGATCTAAACTTAATGTTGGCATCCTTGATACTACCTCCCTTCGAACTGTCTGCTTCATGTTCTTTGAAATTATTGACCTGGAAAACTATATTTTTACTGGCTGTCACTTCTGCAAGAAGAGTTTCCGAGATTCAAGCTCTCTGCATTCGTTCCCTTATTTGGTTTTTCATAAGGACAGGGTATCATTAAGAACTAACCCTTCCTTTCTTCCCAAAGTCGTATCTCAAACCAACATTAACCAATCTATAGACCTACCAGTCTTTTTCCCAAACTATTCCGACAGAGCTGAACAGAAACTGCATTTTTGGATGTCCATCGTCAGCTCAGGTACTATTTGCATAGAACTAAACAATTCAGAAAATCGGACCAATTATTTGTCTCCTATGCAGAAAACAGGATAGGTCTTCCAGTCTCTAAAGTGACCTTATCCAGATGGTTAACTTCCACTATTTCCTATGTATACTCTCTCAGAGGCAAGCAGCTATCTTCTAAGCCAAAAGCACACTCAACCAGGAGTCTATCCACTTCTGCAGCTTTTCAGGATAGACTACCCATTGATACCATTTGTGCAGCAGCTACTTGGGCTACGCCTCATACCTTTGTCTCTCATTACAAATTGGACTTGGCCTCCAGAGATAGGGCCAGTTTTGGTTCCACAGTTCTCAAGAGTCTGTTCCATTGAGCCACCCGGGATACAGGTGCTAGGACGGTCCCATCCAGCAAGAATGAAGGAGAGATTGACAACTTAACATTTAGAAGTTATGTACCTACCATAACGTTCCATGTTAGTTGTCTTCTCTCGCCTTCTTTCTTCGCCCTCCCTCCTTCCCCCTGGCCTGGACAGATCTTGAAGAGTTCCTATTAGGTTGTTTCCTCCTGAGCCTTCATATGAGGACTTCTATTAGGATCTTAGGTTCCTAATTATGTTAGGATAGTCTTTAGCAGGGTAGGTTAGCTACCAAACGAGATCTGAGGGAGTTCCGCCTTGCATCATGGGATATAGGGTTGCCTCGAGCTGGTAAAAGGAGTTCCTAAGCTAAAGCAAGTGCCGAGTCGGAGCCGAGGATCGGCTCCGAACCCATCCAGCAAGAAAGAAGGCGAGAGAAGACAACTAACATGGAACGTTATGGTAGGTACATAACTTCTAATTTTATTTGAAGCTTCTGACAGTTTTTCTTGTGGAAGTATTTTTCTTTCCTGTAATTTCTCTCTTAGTTGTTTTGTATATCTTGCATAGTAGTAACAACACATAATTTCTTTCTTATTCTCAGTAGTCCACTTTATCATCTTTATGGCTCTTCTTTGGCCTATCAGTTTTTGTGATTTTTGTGGACTACTCCTTCCTTCTACAACAGGCGTACCGTCTTCCCCCTTGACCTGGCCTGGACCCATTGTAGGAATGTTTCCGTATTTCCCACTTAGTGCACTTCCTTATGAAACATTAGATAAACTCATATGTTCATTTTTTGTACCAGTTACCTCTTAAACCCATAACTGCAGGAATGCATAGTTGCGTTTTTATCAAACTCAATATATTTTTATTCTTTTGTTAACTGGTAAGCTTACTGGACACAGTTGTCCCTTTTCAAGTGCAACGTGGCAGCAATGCATAGTTAAATAACTTTCTCAGAGTTACACAGTAAACAATATCCTCCTGTATCCCAGCACTTCATTTTTCTCTATTTAATCCTTAAAGCTTATAGTCCTGATAAATATTTTAAACATGTTCCCAGCAGTGTGATAATACTGCTTTTATGCTTCTAACCTATTCACCACATTGTTATGCTTATGTTTAACAGCTGCTTCCATTCAACATGCAACATCTTCTAAACCATCTATCAATGCTCAAGCAATCATACCTGCCATATTACCCATAAACAGTGTTATGGTATATACTTTCCTTTTCTACTCTTTTGCACCTATCCTCTACTTTCCCAATATTTTAAAACCATCTTCTTCCAAAATATGTGTTGTCTATTCCTCAGCCATCATACTCACCGGACATTATTCTGAGCAAAGAAACATATCAAGTGCATCTCTTACATATTACCCATTACAAATTAACCATATCTCCTGTTCTTATCATATTCTGTCATGTGCTTTACCAGCATGTCATGTTCTCAGCATTGCCAGCTATTTCACCGCATTTGCCCATCAGAAGTCTAACAGTCCAACCAGACATTTTATCTTTGCTTACAATAACAATATGAAGTACCATCCTTATAAAATGCAACTCATTTTTATGTTGGATTTCCATGTTAAGCCAGTCATTGATGGGATATTAACACAAGTATTTTATAAACATCAGCTTTAAGCAATTATATTGTAGTCATTCCTGTTATATCTTTCTATCAACTTGTTCTTCAAGAATTTGGGTAAAGAGAGTGAGGTTAACTATAAGCCATAAAGCATCCAGATTGGAGGGTTTTAATTTTTAGGCAATATGAGTAAGATAGCTTACTTGCAGGCATTTGGGATGACCTTAGCACACAGTGATAAATGAAAAGCTAGGTGAGTAGCTTAGAGACTTAGACAGTGGCCTTTTCTTTAGAAGATAGATTCTTCTGTAATGTACTCTTCTGAGGATACACCCCAACATTCTGTTTGTTCCTGTCACTGCACCCAGTCTGCTCCTGGTGGTCCAATCCAAGTGTAATCAATACAGCTTAATCCTTTTCTTGCTCATTTTTCATTAGTTCAGTTCTCCAGCTATGATGCTTCACACCAAGTGCAACGCATTAAAGCTTAACTGCCACCTTTCTGCATATTTGATCAGCTTTTTCAAATCTTTCCATACACCTCTCCTCATCCTTCACTACTGCACCTGTCTTTGTGCTATTATTGAGGGGGGATGATCTGTGTTCTTGTCTCTGTGAAGAATAGTGGCCCCAAGACCAACTCTTGTGGTATTCCTCTGATTTTTCATATTTCTGACATTATTGGGAAATGATGAATACACAAAATTGGAAAAAGACAGTGACAGGTTTCTTCTGTCTTATTATTCATAAGTTATTATTGTTTACAATCGTGTGTGTGTGTTGTGTGTGTGTGTGTGTGTGTGTGTGTGTGTGTGTGTGTGTGTGTGTGTGTGTGTGTGTGTGTGTGTGTGTGTCTGTGTGTATATGTATGTATAAGTATGTGTATATATATATATATATATATATATATGTGTGTGTGTGTGTATATATATATATATATATATATATATATATATATATATATATATATATATATACTTTTTTTTTTTAACATTTATTTACTGGGAAAGTTCAACTAGGCCAAAAAATTCCCATTTTCAGTGGAGACCTGGGCAGAAAAGTTCTGCAATCACAATCTTTCAAAAATCAATTACAGATATTTTAAATTACAAAGTATCATGTAACACTACAAAACATAAGAGTGAAAAATGTTGTAATGAGAAAAACATAGGACATACAGTGGATATGAAAAGTGTACACACCCCTGTTAAAATGGCAGGTTTTTGTGATATAAAAAAATTACACCCCAATAAATCATTTCAAAACTTTTCCCACGTTTAATGTGACCTATAACTTGTACAGTTCAATTTAAAAAACAAATCTGTTAGGGGAAAAATATAAAAAATAAAAAATGTACAATAAGCCGGTCGCATAAGTGTGCACACCCTTAAACTTTAATTACAGCATTCAGTCTTCTTGGGTACGCACCTGCCATCAATTAAAGAGACTCTGATTAACCCCAAATAAAGTTCAGCTGTCCTAATAGGATTTTCCTGATGTTTACTCAGTTGCCTGCTACAGCAAAAGCCATGGTTTGCATAGAGCTTACAAAGCATCAAAGGGATCTCATTGTTAAACGGTATCAGTCAGAAGGGTACAAAAAAATTTCTCCACAGCATTGGATATACCATGAAATACAGTGAAGACAGTCATCAAAAAGTGGAGAAAATATGGGACAGCAGTGCCGTTGCAAAGAACTGGACATTCCTCCAAAATTGATGAAAAGACAAGATGAAAACTGGTCATGCAGGCTGCCAAGAGACCTACAACAACACTGAAGGAGCTGCAGGAATTACTGGCAAGTACTGGTTGTGTACTACATGTGACAACAATCTCCCGTATTCTCCTTATGTCTGGACTGTGGGGTAGGGTTGCAAGATGGAAGCCTTTTCTTACACAGAAAAACATCCAGGCCTGGCTAAAGTTTGCAAAACAATACATTAAGTCTCACAAAAGCATGTGGGAAAATGTGTTATGGTCTGATGAGACCAAGGTTGAACTTTCTGCAAACAATTCCAAAAGGTACATTTGGTGCAAAAACAGTACTTTGCATCACCAAAAGAGCACCATCCCCATGATGAAGCATGGTGGTGGCAGTATCATGCTGTGAGGTTGCTTTTCTTCAGCTGGAACTTGGGCTTTAGTCAAGGTGGAGGGAATTGTGAACATTTCCACATACCAGTCACCTTTGGCCTAAAACCTTCAGGTGTCTGCTAGAAAGCTGAAGATGAAGAGGAATTTCATCTTTCAACATGCCAATGACCACAATCATGCAACCAAATTAACAAAAGGATGGCGTCACCAGAAGAAAATTAAAGTTTTGGAATGGCCCAGCCAGAAACCAGACCTAAATCCAATAGAAAATCTGTAGAGTAACCAGAAGAGGGATGTGCACAAGAGATGCCCTTGCAATCTGATAAGATTTGGAGTGCTTTTGCAAGGAAGAGTGGGCAAATATTGCCAAGTCAAGATTTGCCATGCTGATAGACTTCTACCCAGATGACTGAATGCTGTAATTAAATCAAAAGGTGCTTCAACAAAGTATTAGTTTAAGGGTGTCCACACTTATGCAACCAGCTTATTGTACGTCTTTTATTTTTTATATTTTTCCCCTAACAGATTTGTTTGCTAAAACCTGGTATTTTAACAGGGGTGTGTACTACAGTTTTTATATCCACTGTATATTTCATAAAAGAGTGCAATGAAAAACAATAACACGAGTTGGAGAAAATTTGTGAGGAAAAAGTCATTAGTCATATTATTTGTTACATAGATTAGTATGTAATAAATGAGACCCAAGACAATTCTAATGTGATATTTAAAAAAGAGATATTAGAGATTACACTATTAGGGACAGTGAAGGGAACTGAGTGATGTCTTAGTATGAGAGAGGGTATTCATATTAGGCTTATTGAAGGAAGTAAGGATGGAGAGAAATGGAAATTATAAGAGGAATGCAGGGTAGGGTGTCTTTAGGTAGTTTAGGTGCGTAGGGTGGAAAGAGAAAGAGTTAGAGGAAAGGTCTGTAGGGAGAAAGCAAATATAGTAATGTAGTGGAAAAAACAAAAGAAAGGAGTGGAGTTGGAGGCTGGAGAGGGTTGTGAGGTGTGACTTAGGTTGAAGGGGGTGAGTGAAGTATAGTGAGTAAGTTCAGCTTGAACTGATGCAGGAGCTCTTCCATGATTTTTAAAGTATTTTTTCAGGGAGCATTTAAAAGTGGGTAGGTTAGAAAAGCTCTGGTGGTTAGAAGTAAGGAGTTACAGTTTTTGCTACTGAGTATGAGTATAGGCTTTGTCCAGGGGTTTTATTTGGTTTAGTTTATGATGAGAGGTTGTTTGTCTTCTGATCTGAAATTTCTTTTAGGGAAATATATGTTGATTAAAAGGGTAAGAGATGGGCAGGCTAATAGTTTGTGTATGAGTTTATGTATTGCTATAAGCTAAATGTAGGAGAGGTGGAAGGGATGTTCCAGCTAGCTATGGTTATGCAGAGCCTTACAGTGATGGGTAAAGGAGGATGAATTAGTAGCAAATTTGGCAATTTTGCTGTAGCACCTTTCAAGTTTGTTTTTTATGGATAGCTGTAAATTTGTTAGAATTGTGACTCCATAGAGTATGGAGGGCAGAAGGTAGGTTTTGGCTAGAGTAATTTTTGTGGGTGTGCTCAGAAAATGTTTAATGTTAAGTTGGCAATCTCGCCTTCATTCTTGCTGGATGGGTTCGGAGCCGATCCTCGGCTCCGACTCGGCACTTGCTTTAGCTCGAGAACTCCTTTTACCAGCTCGAGGCAACCCTATATCCCATGATGCAAGGCGGAACTACCTCAGATCTCGTTTGCCGCTTAGCGAAAGAGGCCTCCTTTGCCAGCTGAGGTAAGTTTTTCTTTGTGAAATAAAAAAAAAGAGTAGTTAGGGGTTTATTTTTCCCTTTTAGTGTCAGTTTTGTCTGTAATTAGTTACAGCCCACCCTATTCCCTTGTTTTTAAACTTTTTATAATCTTTAGTTTAAAGTTTCTTAGTCAGGCCTAGTTTCCCATTGGTTATTCCCTTCCTGTGTGTTTGTGTAAGGGATTAATTTGTGTGTTTGTTGGGATTGTTTGTGTTTCCATCCTCCTAGGATGTCAAAGGAAGGCAAGGTCTCAGGCTTCAAGAAGTGTGACCAGTGCTGTCAGAAAATGTCTCTGACAGACGGTCACACTTCTTGTGTTTATTGCCTGGGGCCTTTGCACCTGCAGGACTCCTGTGCTTTATGTCATGCTTTTAGCCAGAGAGTCCTGCAGGAAAGGAGGAATAAACTCATCCTCTGAGGCTTACTTAAGACAGAAGGTTCTCCTCCTAAATTAGGGTCAGGAAAACCTCCTAAACCACCGAAGGCTCAGGCTACAGTGTCCAAGCCTCCTCCGGTGGCTCCGGCTCCGTCGGTGCCGACATCGGCTCCGGCTGGAACCGATACATCTTCTTTTCAAGTAGTGGGTTTGGCGCCGGCCGGCTGGCTCCGATACCCTGACTACTGTGGCCTTGTCGGCTCCGGCTGGAGCCGACACTTTATCCAGTATCGGAGCCGAGATATCCTCGGCTCCATCTGGGGTTCAAGGGACTTCGGCTCCGATGGCTTTGACCCGTAAGAGATCCCGGTCCCCTTCTATACTGAGTATCCACTCGGCTCCGGGGTCTCCTCTTTTGTCGGAGCGGAGCCATCGGAGCCGATCTTCGAGATCTTCCAGGCTGTCTGACCACGATTTAGAGAGGGTGGTAAGCAGGCTGTTGAAGTCTCAGGCACTGGCCCAAATGCTCCATAGCCCGTCTCAACAGACTTCGGCTATAGCCCCAATCCTTGAACTTCCTCCTCCGACTCCACACCGCAGTTCGGAGCCGGAGCTTCTCGGGACAGCGACTGTTTCGATGCCGGAGCCGATACATCCTTTGGCTCCGTCATCCTCGGCTCCGATCTCCTCCTTGAGACCTTCCTTGGAGGGATCCGGTCGTCGGGTTTCCACTGTTGGCTCCAAGGGGGCTAGTGGCATCGGACCCTTGTTCGACCCCGCTCTCCCTCTCGGGGCTTCGGCTTTGGTAAGCTCGGCGCCGACATCGGCCTCGGAGCCTTCTCTCTCTTTGGAGCCGGCCATTCCTGCTTCTTCGGAGCGGGTGTGTTCCGGCCTCCCGGGGAGAGGAGCCTTTGAGGTGATGAGGAGTGTCCTGGCCTCTGAGCCTGGTCAACGGTCCATCCCTCTAGCTCCTCCCTCTTCAGTGCCTGCAGATGCCTCTTGCCAACCTCTTGCTCATAGGCCCAGGGATCCATCGCCCCAGGTTTCCCCACTGGGAATTTCCTCCTCTTCCGAGGTTTCTCCTGATCCTGCAGGGGAACCCCCTCAGAAGAGGACGTGTAAGAGGAAAGACACAGACTCCCCTGAGTCTACTACATCTGATACCGACTTAGATGAGTTGGAGGGTTCCCCACGGTCCCCCTCTGAGGATGTCTCTTTTTCAGACATTCTTGAGCTCCTCAAACAGAGGGGGAATTGGCCCTCCATTGACCCCTCCGAGGATGAGTCGGTATACCTGGAGGCTTTTGGATCCCGACCCTCCACCTCCTGGGTGTCTCCGCCTTTCAACCCACTGATGCAGGTAGTGGCTCGGAAGGCGTGGGCGGCTCCAGATTCTGTGGAACCTGTCCCCAGGAGACCATCCAAATTCATCACGGCCCCTACGGACAAACAGTTCCTTTCCAAGGGTGTCTCTGTGGATGCTATGGTGGTGGCGGCGGCCACTAAGAAGGAACTGGCGGATCCTTCAGTACCTGTCCATCCTCCTAACAAGGATTCTAGGACCATGGACAGGTATGGAAAGCGGATGTTTTCTTCAGCGACCTTTGCTATGCATTCGCTGAATTATCTTTGTCACTTCACCAGGCTTCAACGAGATGTTCTCAAGGAACTGGGTGAAGTAGTCCAGGATCCTTCTGCTGCTGGGGCTCAGGAAAAGATTGCCTCGCAGCTTGCAATCCTGAATTCTATATCTAACTCCTCCATGCGGCTCATATCCTATGCGGCCGATGGAGCGAGCAGGGCCGCAGGCACAGGAGTTGCTCTTAGACGCCAAGCCTGGATGCGGCTTTGTAATTTCGCGGACCCCTTTAAGGCGTCCTTCACTAATACCCCCTTTGATGGTTCGGCTTTGTTCGGACCTCAGGTGAAGGATACCTTGACCAGGTGTGAGCAGGACGGTAAAACTCTTTCTGCCGTTGGAGTCCAGTTTTCCACTCCTTCTAGACCATACCCCAAGGGTCAGAAGGGGGAAGATGTGGTTCCGTAAAGCCCAAGGAGCTACACGGACACACGTGGTCAGTTTACCCCAGAGGCAGAGGGGTAACAATAATAGACGCCACCCTAGAGGCAGGGGGGGTCCTCAGAACCAGGGCAACAGGGAGTCTCTTCCTGAGAAGCCCTTTCAGCATCCCTGAGGTGTTGCCCGACTGTCCACCCTTGGAGGCAGTCGGGGGAAGGATTTCGCTGTACCCAGTAGCCTGGCAATCCCTATCTCAAGAGATGTGGGTACAGTCGATTATATCCGAGGGTTACAAAATCCCTTCAAAGGTTTCCGTACCTCTACAATCCCTTCCAGACATCTCACCCGGTCAAAGGGATTTGGCAGAACAGGAGGTTTCAAAGCTCCTAGAAAAAAGAGCCGTCCAGACTGTGACAGCAGACCAGGTAGGATCCGGCGTCTACTCCAGATTCTTTTTGGTCCCCAAAAGGATGGGAGATTGGAGACCAATATTAGACCTGAGCAATCTGAACAGATTTGTCAAGAAGGCAAGATTCCGGATGGTCACGCTTCAGTCCATTCTGCCCTTTCTGGGCAAGGACAACTGGATGTGCTCTATAGACCTTCAGGATGCGTACTATCACATAAAGATTCACAGACGCTCCAGAAGGTTTCTCCGCTTTCGGCTAGGGACCAGTCATTACCAATTCAGAGCCCTGCCCTTTGGCCTCACTTCAGCCCCCAGAGTGTTTACCAAATGCATGGCAGTGGTCACAGCTCATCTGAGACGTCGAGGATTCCAGGTGTTTCCCTATTTGGACGACTGGCTCCTCTCCGCCACCACCAAGTGTCAGCTTCTTCAGTCCAGAGACTACACTCTACAGCTTTGCAGGAGTTTGGGAATTTCAGTAAACTTCGAAAAATCTTCTCTGCCGCCTTGCCAATCTATCACCTTTATAGGCATAGAATTAAACACCGTCAAAATGTTAGCCAGACTAACAGATCAAAGAATTCTGGACATCCAAAATTTGTTTGGCTTCTTTTGCAAAGCAACAAGATCAAAGCCAGATTTATACTGAAGGTTCTAGGTCTTATGGCTGCGGCCATTGTTCTTCTACCTCTGGCTCGCTTCCACATGCGTCTTCTGCAGTGGATGCTATTCACGCAGTGGTCGTACCACAGTCTCCCGATGAGGCACGAAATCTTGGTAACACAGTCGTGTCGAGCTCATCTGAACTGGTGGATATCTTCCCCTCTTCTTCATCAGGGCCGACCCTTTATTCCCCCTCCTCCAGTTGCAACAGTCACTACGGATGCCTCTCTGATCGGGTGGGGGGGGGGCATTATCAGGGCAGGATGGTCCACGGGACGTGGCAACCCATAGAATACCATCTGCACATAAATGTCCTGGAGATGAGAGCAGTGCTTTTAACGTTGCAAGCCCTCAACGACTTTCTTCCCACGGGGACTATTGCAGTACAGACGGACAACATGTCCGTAGTCTGGTACATCAACAAGCAGGGCGGGACCAGGTCCTATCCGTTATGTCGAGGAGCTTTCAGACTTTGGCAGTGGGCGATCTCTTCTCAGCGGTTTCTGATAGCAACGCACATCCCCGGCAGGTCCAACCTATTAGCGGACAGGCTGAGCAGATCCATTCTGATGCCTCACGAGTGGTCTCTCAATCAATCTGTAGTGGATCAGATTTTTCTGAAGTGGGGCACTCCTTGTTGCGATCTTTTTGCTACTCCTCAAAACAACAAGTGCCCCGATTTCTTCACTCTCTTTCCCCTTCCAGGCCAACCTCTGAGAGACTCTCTAACCCAGGATTGGCCCGGGACTTCTGCAGCTTTTCCTCCTTTTCCCTTGATTCCACAAGTCATTCAGAAAGCCACCATTTTGAGAGCCAAGTTGATCCTCATTGCCCCATATTGGCCTCGACAAATTTGGTTTCCGTCCCTGCATCGTCACCTTCTGGTGCAGCCCTGGCATCTGGACCCAGTTCCGGATCTCTTGATCCATCAATCGGGTCAGCAGCACCGGGCCATTCATTCTCTCAACCTCACTGCTTGGTTGCTCCACTTCCTACCCTAGCCAGGCTACCGATGATTTCGACTCAGTCAGAGACATTTTAGTCTCTTCCTTGAAGTCGTCCACTAGGACTGTTTATGCTAGCAAGTGGCGTTTTTCTATTTGGGTAATTCCAGAAATATTGACCCCTTTACTGCGCCTGTACATTCGGTTTTAGATTTCCTGGCGGAGGTTTTTCATTCAGGATCCTCGTCATCTACAGTCAAAGTACAACTGGCTGCTATTTCTAAGTATCATGTTGGCCTGCATGACAATAACATTATGTCTCATAGGTTATGCAAGGCCTTTCTAAGAGGAGTTTTCCTCCTAAAACCACCTATAAAGCATCCTCCTCCGCAATGGGATCTAAACTTAATGTTGGCATCCTTGATACTTCCTCCCTTGAACCGTCTGCTTCATGTTCTTTGAAGTTATTGACCTGGAAAACTATATTTTTACTGGCTGTCACTTCTGCAAGAAGGGTTTCTCTCTGCATTCGTTCCCCTTATTTGGTTTTTCATAAGGACAGGGTATCATTAAGAACTAACCCTTCCTTTCTCCCCAAAGTCGTATCTCAAACCAACATTAACCAATCTATAGACCTACCAGTCTTTTTCCCAAACTATTCCGACAGAGCTGAACAGAAACTGCATTTTTTGGATGTCCATCGTCAGCTCAGGTACTATTTGCATAGAACTAAACAATTCAGAAAATCGGACCAATTATTTGTCTCCTATGCAGAAAACAGAATAGGTCTTCCAGTATCTAAAGTGACCTTATCCAGACGGTTGACTTCCACTATTTCCTATGTGTACTCTCTCAGGTGCAAACAGCTATCTTCTAAGCCTAAAGCACACTCTACCAGGAGTCTATCCACTTCTGCAGCTTTTCAGGATAGACTACCCATTGATACCATTTGTGCAGCAGCTACTTGGGCTCGCCCATACCTTTGTCTCTCATTACAAGTTGGACTTGGCCTCCAGAGATAGGGCCAGTTTTGGTTCCACAGTTCTCAAGAGTCTGTTCCATTGAGCCACCCGGGATACAGGTGCTAGGACGCTGTCCCATCCAGCAAGAATGAAGAGATTGACAACTTAACATTTAGAAGTTATGTACCTACCATAACGTTCCATGTTAGTTGTCTTCTCTCGCCTTCTTTCTTGCGTCCCTCCCTCCTTTCCCCTGGCCTGGACAGATCTTGGAGAGTTCCTATTAGATTGTTTCCTCTAGTACGTTGTTAGGAGGATTTCTTTTAGGAACCATTGTTCCTAATTCTGTTAGGATAGTCTTTAGCAAGGTTAGTTAGCTGCCAAATGAGATCTGAGGTAGTTCCGCCTTGCATCATGGGATATAGGGTTGCCTCGAGCTGGTAAAAGGAGTTCTCGAGCTAAAGCAAGTGCCGAGTCGGAGCCGAGGATCGGCTCCGAACCCATCCAGCAAGAAAGAAGGCGAGAGAAGACAACTAACATGGAACGTTATGGTAGGTACATAACTTCTAATTTTTGTATATTGTACCTATTTTTTGATGAGATTTCTTGAATTTTGGATGTGGAGATCATAGTTAGAGTATCATCTATTAGAACTCCTAATAGCTTGGTGTGGTGAACTAATTCAATTTCTGTGCCATTTTATTTTAGGAGTGTGAGCATTTGGGGTAAAGAGGAGGATTTTTTTTGGAGGGGAGGTTGAATAATGGATGTGAGTTAGGGTGTTTGAAGAGCAGATAATGGAAGAGTCATTTGCATATTGAATCAAGGTGCCTTCACAAGAAGATGAATGTAGGTTATTGATAAAAATATTGAATAGTAGAAGGCCAAGGATGGATCCTTGTGGGATTCCTGTGGAAGTGTAGAGATGAACCCTTGCTGTTTTACAGCTTGCTGCCTGTTGGTAGCTAGAGGGCCATTGAATAGATGGAGAAGATAGATCCAAGTTGAAATGTTGATTGAGGAGATGTTAAGTTGTCAATCTCGCCTTCATTCTTGCTTGATGGGTTTGGAGCCGATCCTCGGCTCCGACTCGGCACTTGCTAAGCTCGAGAGTCACTTTTACCAGCTCGAGGCAGCCACATATCCCATGATGCAAGGCGGTAAGTACCCAGATCTCGTTTGCCGCTTCGCTGATGAGGTCCTCCTTTTACCCGCTCCTGGTAAGTGATTATTATTACTAACTTTTAGCCCCCAATCAGAAAATTTTTTCTATTTTCCTTAAAATTCTATCTTTTTAGATAATTGTGAGGCTTTTTCTAACTAACTTTTTATTTCCTTCTTACTTTTTTAGTCAGGCCTTAATTCCCTCCCATCCCCCCCCCTGTCAGGGTGTGTGTGTGAGAGTTTTTACTTCTCAATTCTTTAACTTTAGTTTGTCTGGTTCGGGACTGTGTGTGTAGTGTTTGTTTGGAAAGCACTATGTCTAAAGAACAGAGGGTCTCAGGCTTCAAGAAGTGTGACTCGTGCTGTCAGAAGATGTCTCTGACAGACGGTCACACTTCTTGTTTATATTGCCTGGGACCTCTCCATCTGCAGGACTCCTGTGCGATTTGTCATTCCTTTAGCCAGAGAGTCCTGCAGGAGAGAAGAAAATTAATTTTAAGGGGTCTCCTTAAACCGGAGGGCTCTCCGGCTAAATTGGCTCCAAGCAAGACTTCAAAGTCTTCCAAGGCCCAGGCTACTGTGTCCAAGCCTGCGGCCTCGGTTTCGACTCCTTCTGAGTCTAGATCGGCTCCGGCTGGAGCCGATCCTGGTTTGCAAAAACCTTCGGCACCGATGGCTATCGGTGCCGAGACTGTTACAGTCACATCGGTGTCGGCTCCGACTGGCTCCGACCACCATGTGGCTCAGGCTTCGGTGTCGGCGCCGACCGGCTCCGACACTGTTACAGTTATGTCTGTATCGGCTCCGGCTGGAGCCGATGCATCGAGGCTTTCTGTCGGAGCCAAAAAGTCCTCGGCTCCGACTGCATCTATGGTTTCTTTGGCTCCGATGGTTCCTTCGAGGAAGAGGTCCAGGTCCCCTTCCTTGGAACCGATACTCTCGGCTCCGGCCTCACCTCTCCTCTCGGAGCGGAGCCATCGGAGCCGATCATCTAGGTCATCCAGGCTTTCAGACCATGATTTAGAGAGGGTGGTCAGTTGATTATTGAAATCACAGGCACTGGCCCAGATGCTGCATAGTCCGTCTCAACAGACGACTATTAGTCCACACCCTCTTGAAGTTCCTCCTTCGACTCTACCTCAGAGTTTGGAGCTGGAGTCTTCGGGTATAGTTTCTGCTATGGCTGAGGGGCGGATACCCCCCCCCCTTCTGCACCCTCTGCATCTACTCTTATCTCCTCTTCGAGACCATCCTTAGAGGGATTCGGTGGTCGGGCTTCCCTGGTCTCTTCCGAGGGGGTGAGTGGCATCGGACCCTTGTCCGACCCCGCTCTTCCCCTTGGAGCCTCGGCCTTGGTGAGCTCGGCTCCGACATCTGCCTCGGAGCCTTCCCTTTCGGTGGGTCCTGGAGTTCCGGTTTCTTCGGAACGGGTTCTCTCGGACCTCCCTGGGAGGGGGGCCTTCGAGGTGATGAAGAGTGTGCTGGCCACTGGGCTCAGCCAGCAGTCTATTCCCTTAGCTCCTCCCTCTACAGTGCCTGTCGATATCTCTGCCATCTCTCTTGCTCCCGGACCCAGAGATCCTCCGCCTCAGGTTTCCCCACTGGGAATAACCCCCTCTTCCGAGGATTCTCCTGATCAGTCAGGAGATCCTCCGCACAAGAGGACTTGTAAGAGGAAACACCTAGACTCCCCTGAGTCTATCACTTCAGATACCGACTTAGATGAGTCGGAGGGATCCCCAAGATCCCCCTCTGAGGATGTCTCCTTTTCTGACATCCTAGAACTCCTAAAACAGAGGGGAAACTGGCCCTCCACAAATCCCTCTGAGGATGAGTCGGTATACCTAGAGGCGTTTGAATCTCGGCCCTCCACCTCCTGGGTGTCTCCGCCTTTCGACCTCCTTATGGAAGTTATTGCTCGAAAGGCTTGGGCTGCTCCTGACTCTGTAGAGCCAGTTCCTAGGAGGCCGTCTAAATTTATTACTTCCCCTTCAGACAAGCAATTCCTTACGAAAGGTGTCCCTGTTGATGCCATGGTGGTGGCGGCTGCCACTAAGAAGGAACTTGCAGATCCTTCCGTACCTGTCCATCCTCCTAATAAGGATTCTAGGACCATGGATAGGTGTGGTAAGCGGATGTTCTCTTCAGCGACCTTTGCTATGCGCTCGCTGAACTACTTATGTCACTTCACCAGACTCCAAAGGGACATCCTTAAGGAACTAGGTGAAGTAGTTCAGGATCCTACAGCTGCAGGGGCTCAAGAAAAAATTGCTTCTCAGCTAGGAATCCTTAATTCTATAGCTAACTCCTCCATGCAACTGATATCATATGCAGCAGATGGAGCGAGTAGAGCCGCAGGTACAGGAGTGGCTCTTAGACGCCAAGCCTGGATGCGGCTCTGTAATTTTGCAGATCCCTTTAAGGCGTCCTTCACAAATTCTCCCTTTGATGGGTCGGCTTTGTTCGGCCCTCAAGTGAAGGATACATTGACCAGGTGTGAACAGGACGGCAAGACTCTTTCTGCCGTAGGGGTCCGTTTTTCCACCCCTTCTAGACCTTACCCTAAAGGACAGAAGGGTGGAAAGATGTGGTTCCGCAAGTCCCAAGGAGTCACGCCGGATACACGTGGTCAGTTTACCCCTAGAGGCAGAGGGGGTAATAATAACAGATGCCGCCCTAGAGGCAGAGGGGGTCCACAGAACCAGGGAAGCAGAGAGTCTCTCTCTGACAAGCCCTTTCAGCATCCCTGAGATGTTGCCCGACTGTCCATCCTTGGAGGCAGTCGGGGGAAGACTATCGCTGTACCCAGAAGCCTGGCGTTCCCTCACTCAAGACAGATGGGTACAGTCGATCATATCCAAGGGTTACAAAATTCCTTTCGAGGAAAGTCCCTTCTCTCACACAAATGCCCTTCCAGATGTACCACCCGGTCTAAGGGAAGTTGCAGAGTTAGAAGTATTAAAACTTCTACAAAAAAGAGCCATTCAGCCAGTTACAATAGACCATTCAGAGCCCGGAATCTACTCAAGATTCTTTTTGGTCCCCAAAAAGACGGGAGACTGGAGACCAATATTGGATCTCAGCAGACTCAACAAGTCTGTGAGAAAGACAAGATTTCGAATGGTCACACTTCAGTCAATTTTGCCCTTCCTAGAGAAGGACAACTGGATGTGCTCAATAGATCTTCAGGACGCGTACTATCACATAAAAATTCACAGACGCTCCAGAAGGTTTCTCCGCTTTCGGCTGGGGTCCAGTTATTTCCAATTCACAGCCCTGCCCTTTGGTCTCACTACAGCCCCCAGAGTGTTCACCAAATGTATGGCAGTGGCCACGGCTCACCTAAGACGTCAAGGATTCCAGGTGTTTCCGTATCTCGACGACTGTCTCCTTTCAGCCACCACCAGGCATCAACTTCTTCAAGCCAGGGATTACACAATAAATCTTTGCACTCAATTGGGAATTTCGATCAACTACGAAAAATCCTCCTTATTGCCCTGCCCGTCTATTACTTTCATAGGCGCAAACTTAAACACTGTTCGGATGTCAGCAACCCTCACAGACCAAAGAATCTCAGATATACAAAGTCACGTGAG
The DNA here is from genome assembly GCF_019279795.1 of Protopterus annectens. Taxonomy (NCBI): domain Eukaryota; kingdom Metazoa; phylum Chordata; order Ceratodontiformes; family Protopteridae; genus Protopterus; species Protopterus annectens. The sequence goes on along the minus strand of NC_056744.1, from coordinate 1,459,326,376 downwards.
GATCATCCTAGCCAGCAAAAAAGTACAAGCCAGAATGGTTCTAAAGGTGTTGGGCCTCATGGCTGCGGCCATTACCCTTCTTTCCCTGGCTCGCTTCTACATGTGCCTGCTTCAGTGGATGTTGTTCACTCAGTGGTCTTACCAACAACTTCCAATGCTTCACCAAATATTGGTGACACAAATTTGCAGGAATCATCTTTCTTGGTGGGTTACTTCTCCCCAGATTCATCAAGGCAGACCCTTTGTACCCCCGGCCCCGGTAACCACTGTCACTACGGACGCCTCCCTGATCGGGTGGGGGGGTCATTATCAGGGCAGGATGGTTCATGGGACATGGCAACCGTTCGAATACCACCTGCACATAAATGTCCTAGAGATGAGAGCAGTGCTTTTAACGTTGCAAGCCCTCAACGACTTTCTTCCCTTGGGAACAATTGCAGTTCACACAGACAACATGTCTGTAGTATGGTATATCAACAAACAGGGCGGAACCAAGTCCTACCCCTTGTGTCGAGAAGCTCTCAGACTTTGGCAATGGGCGATCTCCTCTCATCGGTTTCTGGTAGCAACTCATATCCCTGGGAAAACCAACATTTTAGCGGACAGATTGAGCAGAGCTATTCTCATGCCTCACGAGTGGTCTCTCAAACAATCTATAGTGGAGGAGATTTTTCTAGAATGGGGCCGCCCATGTTGCGATCTTTTTGCTACTCCCCAAAACAGCAAATGCCCAGACTTCTTTTCTCTCTTCCCACTGCCAGGCCATCCCCCCAGAGACGCTCTAACCCAGGATTGGCCCCAGGGACTTCTTTATGCCTTTCCTCCTTTTCCGCTGATTCCACAAGTACTCCAGAAAGCCACCGTTTTGAGAGCCAAAATGATTCTCATTGCTCCCTATTGGCCTCGACAAATTTGGTTTCCGTTCCTCCATCGCCACCTTTTGGTGCAGCCGTGGCATCTGGACCCAGTACCAGACCTTCTGATTTACCAATCGGGTCAGCTGCACCGGTCTATCCCTTCTCTCAACCTCACAGCATGGTTGCTCCACTTCCTTCCTTAGCCAGGCTTCCTATGATCTCTAATCCTGTTAGGGACATCATAGTAGCTTCCCTGAAATCCTCTACTAGAAGGATTTATACCAGCAAATGAAAACGCTTTTCTTGTTGGGCAAAAGCTAAAAATATTGATCCCTTTACTGCTCCATAACAAGCAGTTTTGGATTTCTTAGCGGAAATCTTTCACGCGGGCACTTCTTCTTCCACGGTCAAAGTTCAGTTGGCTGCTATCTCAAACTTTCATGTCAGGTTCGCAGATCACAACATTATGTCCCACAGGCTTTGTAGAGCCTTCTTAAAAGGAATTTTTCTCCTGAAACCTCCAATCAGGAGTCCTCCTCCTCAATGGGACCTAAATTTAGTGCTGACATCCTTGATTCTTCCTCCCTTCGAGCCATATGTTTCATGTTCCCTGAAATTTCTTTCATGGAAAACTTTATTCCTGGTTGCTATTACATCGGCTAGGAGGGTATCTGAACTTCATGCTCTCTCTGTTCGTCCCCCCTATTTGGTCTTCCACAAAGACAGAGTATCATTGAGAACTAATCCGACCTTTTTGCCTAAGGTCGCCTCAAAGAGTAATTTGAATCAGTCTATTGACCTTCCTGTATTTTTTCCAAACTACTCGAACAGATCGGAACAAAAGTTACATTATCTTGATGTTCACCGCCAACTCAGATATTATTTGGACAGAACAAAACAATTCAGGAAATCCGATCAGCTCTTTGTTTCTTATGCTGATAACAAAAAAGGCCTTCCCATCTCAAAAGTGACCTTATCTAGATGGCTTTCTTCTGTCATCTCTGAAATTTATCAGCTCAGGGGAAAACAGCTGTGCTCGAAACCTAAAGCGCATTCAACCAGAAGCTTAGCCACTTCCACAGCTTTTCAAGCTAGACTTCCATTAGACACTATTTGTGCAGCAGCCACTTGGGCCACTCCTCATACCTTTGTTTCTCATTACAAATTGGATTTGGCCTCCAGGGACAGAGCCAGTTTTGGCTCTACAGTTCTCAAGAGTCTGTTCCATTGAGCCACCCAGGATAGAGGTGCTAGGGACGCGGTCCCATCAAGCAAGAATGAAGGCGAGATTGACAACTTAACATTGAGAAGTTATGTACCTACCATAACGTTCCATGTTAGTTGTCTCCTCTCGCCTTCTTTCTTGCGACCCTCCCTCCTTCCCCCTGGCCTGGACAGACCTTTTTCTCTCTACATGGAAGAATGCTTCTTAAGACCATACAGTTCTGGTCTTCCTAACCCATCCTTCAGGCTTTTTCTCTGCCTTCTTTCTTCCTTTTGGGAAGTTTTTTTTTTTTTTTTATGCTAGGTGTTATTGCCTATGGACAACAAACGAGATCTGGGTACTTACCACCTTGCATCATGGGATATGGGGCTGCCTCGAGCTGGTAAAAGTGACTCTCGAGCTTAGCAAGTGCCGAGTCGGAGCCGAGGATCGGCTCCGAACCCATCAAGCAAGAAAGAAGGCGAGAGGAGACAACTAACATGGAACGTTATGGTAGGTACATAACTTCTCATTTAGTGTCAGAAACCATCTCAAAGGCTTTTGATAGATCTAGAAGGTACTGCAGACACAAGTTTATTAGAATTGCAAGCTTTATTGGCAGTGTTTGTAAATGATAGTAATGCACTACAGGCGCTGTGGTCTGGCCGAAATCCATGTTGCTTATTGGTGATTACCTCATTTTGTAAGAGATGGTGGAGAAATTGTTGATGTATATATCTTTTAAGAATTTTAGAGAGGGGAGACAGGATAGCTATGGGACAGAAATTTGTAATGTCAGTGGAATTACCTCCCTTATGTAAGGGGATAATAGGATTCTGTAACTGATCGATTAAAAAGAATGCTGATTGAGTATGCTATTGCGTCTGTAACTAGATTTAGATATTCTAGGGGACAGTTGTCAACTGAAGAGGAACAAGGATTTGGTTTATGTAAAATCTTTTTTATGAGAGTTATAAAAACTGGTTGAAAGATAAAGTGTGGTGAGTGAAGTATTGAAAATGAGTGAAAATTGCATTGGGTGGTGAGCCATGGGGGTTATGACTGTTTTTAATTATTTTTACACATTGTGAAGCTAAAGTGTTAAGAATATTTAGAAATGCTGCTTTGAAATATTCAGCTGCATCATTTCAGGGGAGATTTTTTGGGGTGGACCAGTTAACTGGTTTCATAGCTTCAATGAAGGAGTGGAGAGTTTGTTCCTTTGCTTGTTGTGTACTATTTCTGTGGGTATAACCGCGTGGTCACTTAGTGTATCAGGGAGAGTTCCTGAGGAGGTAAAATGAAATGGGTTAGTAAGCAGAATCCAGTCCAAGATAGATTGTTTGGAGTTATTTTTGCCTTATCTTTTTGGTGCTGAGTGAATCCAAAGAGGTTCATGCTGTTGATTGCTGAATTTGCAGATAAAGACTTTGTCAGTGTTCACATCACCCGGGAGTATAATTTCATTTGTGATTGTATCTGCTGTTCAGGATAGTATGTTTTCAAGTACTGGAGTTTTATGTCTTTGGGGAATATATAGCACAGTAATGCATATGTTCTTGACTCTATTAGGTTTTAGGAATGAGATTAGGATTTCTGCTTTTCCAAGTTATGGGATTGTGCCTGTATTTGGAGTTACTGTGAGCAT